>NC_133132.1:6931952-7231952 GCF_048418815.1 Hemitrygon akajei | reverse complement strand
TACAACCAGGCTCTAGAACAGTTAGTGACCCATGGCTGAAAGCTTCGTACAACCAGACTCCAGGACAGTTACTGACCCACGGCTGAAAGCTTCGTTCAACCAGGCTCCAGGACAGTTACTGACCCACGGCTGAAAGCTTCGTACAACCAGGCTCTAGAACAGTTTCTGACCCATGGCTGAAAGCTTCGTACAACCAGGCTCCAGGACAGTTACTGACCCACGGCCGAAAGCTTCGTACAACCAGGCTCTTGAACAGTTACTGACCAACGGCCGAAAGCTTCGTACAACCAGGCTCCAGGACAGTTACTGAACCACGGCTGATAGCTTCGTACAACCAGGCTCTAGAACAGTTTCTGACCCACGGCCGAAAGCTTCGTACAACCAGGCTCCAGGACGGTTACTTACCCACGGCTGAAAGCTTCGTACATCCAGGCTCTAGAACAGTTACTGACCCACGGCCGAACGTTTCGTACAACCAGGCTCCAGAACAGTTACTGACCCACGGCCGAAATCTTCGTACAGCCATGCTCCAGGACAGTTACTGACCCACGGCTGAAAGCTTCGTACAACCAGGCTCTGGAACAGTTACTGACCCACGGCCGAAAGCTTCGTATAACCAGGCTCCAGTACAGTTACTGACCCACGGCCGAAAGCTTCGTACAACCAGGCTCCAGGACAGTTACTGACCCACGGCTGAAAGCTTCGTACAACCAGGCTCCAGGACAGTTACTGACCCACGGCTGAAAGCTTCGTACAACCAGGCTCTAGAACAGTTTCTGACCCACGGCCGAAAGCTTCGTACAACCAGGCTCCAGGACGGTTACTGACCCACGGCTGAAAGCTTCGTACATCCAGGCTCTAGAACAGTTACTGACCCACGGCCGAAAGTTTCGTTCAACCAGGATCCAGGACAGTTACTGACCCACGGCTGAAAGCTTCGTACAACCAGGCTCTAGAACAGTTACTGACCCACCGCGGAAAGCTTCGTACAACCAGGTTCCAGGACAGTTACTGACCTACGGCCGAAAGCTTCGTACAACCAGGCTCTAGAACAGTTACTGACCCACGGCTGAAAGATTCGTACAACCAGGCTCTCGAACATTTACCTACCCACGGCTGAAAGCTTCGTACAACCAGGCTCCAGGACAGTTACTGACCCACGGCCGAAAGCTTCGTACAACCAGAGTCCAGGACAGTTACTGACCCACGGCCGAAAGCTTCGTACAACCAGGCTCCAGAACAGTTACTGACCCACGGCCGAAATCTTGGTACAGCCATGCTCCAGGACAGTTACTGACCCACGGCTGAAAGCTTCGTACAACCAGGCTCTAGAACAGTTACTGACCCACGGCCGAAAGCTTCGTACAACCAGGGTCCAGGACAGTTACTGACCCACGGCTGAAAGCTTCGTACAACCAGGCTCCAGGACAGTTACTGACCCACGGCTGAAAGCTTCATACAACCAGGCTCTAGAACAGTTTCTGACCCACGGCAGAAAGCTTCGTACAACCAGGCTCCAGGACGGTTACTGACCCACGGCTGAAAGCTTCGTACATCCAGGCTCTAGAACAGTTACTGACCCACGGCCGAAAGTTTCGTACAACCAGGATCCAGGACAGTTACTGACCCACGGCTGAAAGCTTCGTACAACCAGGCTCTAGAACAGTTACTGACCCACCGCGGAAAGCTTCGTACAACCAGGCTCCAGGACAGTTACTGACCTACGGCCGAAAGCTTCGTACAACCATGCTCCAGGACAGTTACTGACCCACGGCCGAAGGCTTCTTACAACCAGGCTCTTGAACAGTTACTGACCCACGGCCGAAAGCTTCGTACAACCAGCCTCTGGAACAGTTACTGACCCACGGCCGAAAGCTTCGTACAACCAGGCTCCAGGACAGTTACTGACCCACGGCTGAAAGCTTCGTACAACCAGGCTCCAGGACAGTTACTGACCCACGGCTGAAAGCTTCGTACAACCAGGCTCTAGAACAGTTTCTGACCCACGGCCGACAGCTTCGTACAACCAGGCTCCAGGACAGTTACTGACCCACGGCTGAAAGCTTCGTACAGCCAGGCTCCAGGACGGTTACTGACCCACGGCTGAAAGCTTCGTACATCCAGGCTCTAGAACAGTTACTGACCCACGGCCGAAAGTTTCGTTCAACCAGGATCCAGGACAGTTACTGACCCACGGCTGCAATCTTCGTACAACCAGGCTCTAGAACAGTTACTGACCCACCGCGGAAAGCTTCGTACAACCAGGCTCCAGGACAGTTACTGACCTACGGCCGAAAGCTTCGTACAACCAGGCTCTGGAACAGTTACTGACCCACGGCTGAAAGCTTCGTACAACCAGGCTCTCGAACAGTTACCGACCCACGGCTGAAAGCTTCGTACAACCAGGCTCCAGGACAGTTACTGACCCACGGCCGAAAGCTTCGTACAACCAGGCTCCAGGACAGTTACTGACCCACGGCCGAAAGCTTCGTACAACCAGGCTCCAGAACAGTTACTGACCCACGGCCGAAATCTTCGTACAGCCATGCTCCAGGACAGTTACTGTCCCACGGCTGAAAGCTTCGTACAACCAGGCTCTAGAACAGTTACTGACCCACGGCCGAAAGCTTCGTACAACCAGGCTCCAGGACAGTTACTGACCCACGGCTGAAAGCTTCGTACAACCAGGCTCCAGGACAGTTACTGACCCACGGCTGAAAGCTTCGTACAACCAGGCTCCAGGACAGTTACTGACCCATGGCCGAAGGCTTCTTACAACCAGGCTCTTGAACAGTTACTGACCCACGGCCGAAAGCTTCGTACAACCAGCCTCTGGAACAGTTACTGACCCATGGCCGAAGGCTTCTTACAACCAGGCTCTTGAACAGTTACTGACCCACGGCCGAAAGCTTCGTACAACCAGCCTCTGGAACAGTTACTGACCCACGGCCGAAAGCTTCGTACAACCAGGCTCCAGGACAGTTACTGACCCACGGCTGAAAGCTTCGTACAACCAGGCTCCAGGACAGTTACTGACCCATGGCCGAAGGCTTCTTACAACCAGGCTCTTGAACAGTTACTGACCCACGGCCGAAAGCTTCGTACAACCAGCCTCTGGAACAGTTACTGACCCACGGCCGAAAGCTTCGTACAACCAGGCTCCAGGACAGTTACTGACCCACGGCTGAAAGCTTCGTACAACCAGGCTCCAGGACAGTTACTGACCCACGGCTGAAAGCTTCGTACAACCAGGCTCTAGAACAGTTTCTGACCCACGGCCGACAGCTTCGTACAACCAGGCTCCAGGACAGTTGCTGACGCACGGCTGAAAGCTTCGTACAGCCAGGCTCCAGGACAGTTACTGACACACGGCTGAAAGCTTCGTACAACCAGGCTCCAGAACAGTTACTGACCCACGGCCGAAATCTTCGTACAGCCAGGCTCCAGGACAGTTACTGACCTATGGCTTAAAGCTTCGTACAACCAGGCTCTAGAACAGTTAGTGACCCATGGCTGAAAGCTTCGTACAACCAGACTCCAGGACAGTTACTGACCCACGGCTGAAAGATTCGTTCAACCAGGCTCCAGGACAGTTACTGACCCACGGCTGAAAGCTTCGTACAACCAGGGTCTAGAACAGTTTCTGACCCATGGCTGAAAGCTTCGTACAACCAGGCTCCAGGACAGTTACTGACCCACGGCCGAAAGCTTCGTACAACCAGGCTCTTGAACAGTTACTGACCCACGGCCGAAAGCTTCGTACAACCAGGCTCCAGGACAGTTACTGACCCACGGCTGATAGCTTCGTACAACCAGGCTCTAGAACAGTTTCTGACCCACTGCCGAAAGCTTCGTACAACCAGGCTCCAGGACGGTTACTGACCCACGGCTGAAAGCTTCGTACATCCAGGCTCTAGAACAGTTACTGACCCACGGCCGAACGTTTCGTACAACCAGGCTCCAGAACAGTTACTGACCCACGGCCGAAATATTCGTACAGCCATGCTCCAGGACAATTACTGACCCACGGCTGAAAGCTTCGTACAACCAGGCTCTAGAACAGTTACTGACCCACGGCCGAAAGCTTCGTATAACCAGGATCCAGTACAGTTACTGACCCACGGCCGAAAGCTTCGTACAACCAGGCTCCAGGACAGTTACTGACCCACGGCTGAAAGCTTCGTACAACCAGGCTCCAGGACAGTTACTGACCCACGGCTGAAAGCTTCGTACTACCAGGCTCTAGAACAGTTTCTGACCCACGGCCGAAAGCTTCGTACAACCAGGCTCCAGGACGGTTACTGACCCACGGCTGAAAGCTTCGTACATCCAGGCTCTAGAACAGTTACTGACCCACGGCCCAAAGTTTCGTTCAACCAGGATCCAGGACAGTTACTGACCCACGGCTGAAAGCTTCGTACAACCAGGCTCTAGAACAGTAACTGACCCACCGCGGAAAGCTTCGTACAACCAGGCTCCAGGACAGTTACTGACCTACGGCCGAAAGCTTCGTACAACCAGGCTCTGGAACAGTTACTGACCCACGGCTGAAAGCTTCGTACAACCAGGCTCTCGAACAGTTACCGACCCACGGCTGAAAGCTTCGTACAACCAGGCTCCAGGACAGTTACTGACCCACGGCCGAAAGCTTCGTACAACCAGGCTCCAGGACAGTTACTGACCCACGGCCGAAAGCTTCGTACAACCAGGCTCCAGAACAGTTACTGACCCACGGCCGAAATCTTCGTACAGCCATGCTCCAGGACAGTTACTGTCCCACGGCTGAAAGCTTCGTACAACCAGGCTCTAGAACAGTTACTGACCCACGGCCGAAAGCTTCGTACAACCAGGCTCCAGGACAGTTACTGACCCACGGCTGAAAGCTTCGTACAACCAGGCTCCAGGACAGTTACTGACGCACGGCTGAAAGCTTCGTACAACCAGGCTCCAGGACAGTTACTGACCCATGGCCGAAGGCTTCTTACAACCAGGCTCTTGAACAGTTACTGACCCACGGCCGAAAGCTTCGTACAACCAGCCTATGGAACAGTTACTGACCCACGGCCGAAAGCTTCGTACAACCAGGCTCCAGGACAGTTACTGACCCACGGCTGAAAGCTTCGTACAACCAGGCTCCAGGACAGTTACTGACCCACGACTGAAAGCTTCGTACAACCAGGCTCTAGAACAGTTTCTGACCCACGGCCGACAGCTTCGTACAACCAGGCTCCAGGACAGTTACTGACGCACGGCTGAAAGCTTCGTACAGCCAGGCTCCAGGACAGTTACTGACACACGGCTGAAAGCTTCGTACAACCAGGCTCCAGAACAGTTACTGACCCACGGCCGAAATCTTCGTACAGCCAGACTCCAGGACAGTTACTGACCCACGGCTGAAAGCTTCGTACAACCAGGCTCCAGGACAGTTACTGACCCATGGCCGAAGGCTTCTTACAACCAGGCTCTTGAACAGTTACTGACCCACGGCCGAAAGCTTCGTACAACCAGCCTCTGGAACAGTTACTGACCCACGGCCGAAAGCTTCGTACAACCAGGCTCCAGGACAGTTACTGACCCACGGCTGAAAGCTTCGTACAACCAGGCTCCAGGACAGTTACTGACCCACGGCTGAAAGCTTCGTACAACCAGGCTCCAGGACAGTTACTGACCCATGGCCGAAGGCTTCTTACAACCAGGCTCTTGAACAGTTACTGACCCACGGCCGAAAGCTTCGTACAACCAGCCTCTGGAACAGTTACTGACCCACGGCCGAAAGCTTCGTACAACCAGGCTCCAGGACAGTTACTGACCCACGGCTGAAAGCTTCGTACAACCAGGCTCCAGGACAGTTACTGACCCACGGCTGAAAGCTTCGTACAACCAGGCTCTAGAACAGTTTCTGACCCACGGCCGACAGCTTCGTACAACCAGGCTCCAGGACAGTTACTGACGCACGGCTGAAAGCTTCGTACAGCCAGGCTCCAGGACAGTTACTGACACACGGCTGAAAGCTTCGTACAACCAGGCTCCAGAACAGTTACTGACCCACGGCCGAAATCTTCGTACAGCCAGGCTCCAGGACAGTTACTGACCTATGGCTTAAAGCTTCGTACAACCAGGCTCTAGAACAGTTAGTGACCCATGGCTGAAAGCTTCGTACAACCAGACTCCAGGACAGTTACTGACCCACGGCTGAAAGCTTCGTTCAACCAGGCTCCAGGACAGTTACTGACCCACGGCTGAAAGCTTCGTACAACCAGGCTCTAGAACAGTTTCTGACCCATGGCTGAAAGCTTCGTACAACCAGGCTCCAGGACAGTTACTGACCCACGGCCGAAAGCTTCGTACAACCAGGCTCTTGAACAGTTACTGACCAACGGCCGAAAGCTTCGTACAACCAGGCTCCAGGACAGTTACTGAACCACGGCTGATAGCTTCGTACAACCAGGCTCTAGAACAGTTTCTGACCCACGGCCGAAAGCTTCGTACAACCAGGCTCCAGGACGGTTACTTACCCACGGCTGAAAGCTTCGTACATCCAGGCTCTAGAACAGTTACTGACCCACGGCCGAACGTTTCGTACAACCAGGCTCCAGAACAGTTACTGACCCACGGCCGAAATCTTCGTACAGCCATGCTCCAGGACAGTTACTGACCCACGGCTGAAAGCTTCGTACAACCAGGCTCTGGAACAGTTACTGACCCACGGCCGAAAGCTTCGTATAACCAGGCTCCAGTACAGTTACTGACCCACGGCCGAAAGCTTCGTACAACCAGGCTCCAGGACAGTTACTGACCCACGGCTGAAAGCTTCGTACAACCAGGCTCCAGGACAGTTACTGACCCACGGCTGAAAGCTTCGTACAACCAGGCTCTAGAACAGTTTCTGACCCACGGCCGAAAGCTTCGTACAACCAGGCTCCAGGACGGTTACTGACCCACGGCTGAAAGCTTCGTACATCCAGGCTCTAGAACAGTTACTGACCCACGGCCGAAAGTTTCGTTCAACCAGGATCCAGGACAGTTACTGACCCACGGCTGAAAGCTTCGTACAACCAGGCTCTAGAACAGTTACTGACCCACCGCGGAAAGCTTCGTACAACCAGGTTCCAGGACAGTTACTGACCTACGGCCGAAAGCTTCGTACAACCAGGCTCTAGAACAGTTACTGACCCACGGCTGAAAGATTCGTACAACCAGGCTCTCGAACATTTACCTACCCACGGCTGAAAGCTTCGTACAACCAGGCTCCAGGACAGTTACTGACCCACGTCCGAAAGCTTCGTACAACCAGAGTCCAGGACAGTTACTGACCCACGGCCGAAAGCTTCGTACAACCAGGCTCCAGAACAGTTACTGACCCACGGCCGAAATCTTGGTACAGCCATGCTCCAGGACAGTTACTGACCCACGGCTGAAAGCTTCGTACAACCAGGCTCTAGAACAGTTACTGACCCACGGCCGAAAGCTTCGTACAACCAGGGTCCAGGACAGTTACTGACCCACGGCTGAAAGCTTCGTACAACCAGGCTCCAGGACAGTTACTGACCCACGGCTGAAAGCTTCATACAACCAGGCTCTAGAACAGTTTCTGACCCACGGCAGAAAGCTTCGTACAACCAGGCTCCAGGACGGTTACTGACCCACGGCTGAAAGCTTCGTACATCCAGGCTCTAGAACAGTTACTGACCCACGGCCGAAAGTTTCGTACAACCAGGATCCAGGACAGTTACTGACCCACGGCTGAAAGCTTCGTACAACCAGGCTCTAGAACAGTTACTGACCCACCGCGGAAAGCTTCGTACAACCAGGCTCCAGGACAGTTACTGACCTACGGCCGAAAGCTTCGTACAACCATGCTCCAGGACAGTTACTGACCCACGGCCGAAGGCTTCTTACAACCAGGCTCTTGAACAGTTACTGACCCACGGCCGAAAGCTTCGTACAACCAGCCTCTGGAACAGTTACTGACCCACGGCCGAAAGCTTCGTACAACCAGGCTCCAGGACAGTTACTGACCCACGGCTGAAAGCTTCGTACAACCAGGCTCCAGGACAGTTACTGACCCACGGCTGAAAGCTTCGTACAACCAGGCTCTAGAACAGTTTCTGACCCACGGCCGACAGCTTCGTACAACCAGGCTCCAGGACAGTTACTGACCCACGGCTGAAAGCTTCGTACAGCCAGGCTCCAGGACGGTTACTGACCCACGGCTGAAAGCTTCGTACATCCAGGCTCTAGAACAGTTACTGACCCACGGCCGAAAGTTTCGTTCAACCAGGATCCAGGACAGTTACTGACCCACGGCTGCAAGCTTCGTACAACCAGGCTCTAGAACAGTTACTGACCCACCGCGGAAAGCTTCGTACAACCAGGCTCCAGGACAGTTACTGACCTACGGCCGAAAGCTTCGTACAACCAGGCTCTGGAACAGTTACTGACCCACGGCTGAAAGCTTCGTACAACCAGGCTCTCGAACAGTTACCGACCCACGGCTGAAAGCTTCGTACAACCAGGCTCCAGGACAGTTACTGACCCACGGCCGAAAGCTTCGTACAACCAGGCTCCAGGACAGTTACTGACCCACGGCCGAAAGCTTCGTACAACCAGGCTCCAGAACAGTTACTGACCCACGGCCGAAATCTTCGTACAGCCATGCTCCAGGACAGTTACTGTCCCACGGCTGAAAGCTTCGTACAACCAGGCTCTAGAACAGTTACTGACCCACGGCCGAAAGCTTCGTACAACCAGGCTCCAGGACAGTTACTGACCCACGGCTGAAAGCTTCGTACAACCAGGCTCCAGGACAGTTACTGACCCACGGCTGAAAGCTTCGTACAACCAGGCTCCAGGACAGTTACTGACCCATGGCCGAAGGCTTCTTACAACCAGGCTCTTGAACAGTTACTGACCCACGGCCGAAAGCTTCGTACAACCAGCCTCTGGAACAGTTACTGACCCATGGCCGAAGGCTTCTTACAACCAGGCTCTTGAACAGTTACTGACCCACGGCCGAAAGCTTCGTACAACCAGGCTCCAGGACAGTTACTGACCCACGGCTGAAAGCTTCGTACAACCAGGCTCCAGGACAGTTACTGACCCATGGCCGAAGGCTTCTTACAACCAGGCTCTTGAACAGTTACTGACCCACGGCCGAAAGCTTCGTACAACCAGCCTCTGGAACAGTTACTGACCCACGGCCGAAAGCTTCGTACAACCAGACTCCAGGACAGTTACTGACCCACGGCTGAAAGCTTCGTACAACCAGGCTCCAGGACAGTTACTGACCCACGGCTGAAAGCTTCGTACAACCAGGCTCCAGGACAGTTACTGACCCATGGCCAAAGGCTTCTTACAACCAGGCTCTTGAACAGTTACTGACCCACGGCCGAAAGCTTCGTACAACCAGCCTCTGGAACAGTTACTGACCCACGGCCGAAAGCTTCGTACAACCAGGCTCCAGGACAGTTACTGACCCACGGCTGAAAGCTTCGTACAACCAGGCTCCAGGACAGTTACTGACCCACGGCTGAAAGCTTCGTACAACCAGGCTCTAGAACAGTTTCTGACCCACGGCCGACAGCTTCGTACAACCAGGCTCCAGGACAGTTACTGACGCACGGCTGAAAGCTTCGTACAGCCAGGCTCCAGGACAGTTACTGACACACGGCTGAAAGCTTCGTACAACCAGGCTCCAGAACAGTTACTGACCCACGGCCGAAATCTTCGTACAGCCAGGCTCCAGGACAGTTACTGACCTATGGCTTAAAGCTTCGTACAACCAGGCTCTAGAACAGTTAGTGACCCATGGCTGAAAGCTTCGTACAACCAGACTCCAGGACAGTTACTGACCCACGGCTGAAAGCTTCGTTCAACCAGGCTCCAGGACAGTTACTGACCCACGGCTGAAAGCTTCGTACAACCAGGCTCTAGAACAGTTTCTGACCCATGGCTGAAAGCTTCGTACAACCAGGCTCCAGGACAGTTACTGACCCACGGCCGAAAGCTTCGTACAACCAGGCTCTTGAACAGTTACTGACCCACGGCCGAAAGCTTCGTACAACCAGGCTCCAGGACAGTTACTGACCCACGGCTGATAGCTTCGTACAACCAGGCTCTAGAACAGTTTCTGACCCACGGCCGAAAGCTTCGTACAACCAGGCTCCAGGACGGTTACTGACCCACGGCTGAAAGCTTCGTACATCCAGGCTCTAGAACAGTTACTGACCCACGGCCGAACGTTTTGTACAACCAGGCTCCAGAACAGTTACTGACCCACGGCCGAAAGCTTCGTACAACCAGGCTCCAGGACGGTTACTGACCCACGGCTGAAAGCTTCGTACATCCAGGCTCTAGAACAGTTACTGACCCACCGCGGAAAGCTTCGTACAACCAGGCTCCAGGACAGTTACTGACCTACGGCCGAAAGCTTCGTACAACCAGGCTCTGGAACAGTTACTGACCCACGGCTGAAAGCTTCGTACAACCAGGCTCTCGAACAGTTACCGACCCAAGGCTGAAAGCTTCGTACAACCAGGCTCTAGAACAGTTACTGACCCACGGCAGAAATCTTCGTACAGCCAGGCTCCAGGACAGTTACTGACCCACGGCTGAAAGCTTCGTACAGCCAGGCTCCAGGACAGTTACTGACCCACGGCTGAAAGCTTCGTACAACCAGGCTCCAGGACAGTTTCTGACCCACGACTGAAAACTTCGTACAACCAGGCTCCAGGACAGTTACTGACCCACGGCCGAAAGCTTCGTACAACCAGGCTCCAGGACAGTTACTGACCCACGGCCGAAAGCTTCGTACAACCAGGCTCCAGAACAGTTACTGACCCACGGCCGAAATCTTCGTACAGCCATGCTCCAGGACAGTTACTGTCCCACGGCTGAAAGCTTCGTACAACCAGGCTCTAGAACAGTTACTGACCCACGGCCGAAAGCTTCGTACAACCAGGCTCCAGGACAGTTACTGACCCACGGCTGAAAGCTTCGTACAACCAGGCTCCAGGACAGTTACTGACCCACGGCTGAAAGCTTCGTACAACCAGGCTCCAGGACAGTTACTGACCCATGGCCGAAGGCTTCTTACAACCAGGCTCTTGAACAGTTACTGACCCACGGCCGAAACCTTCGTACAACCAGCCTCTGGAACAGTTACTGACCCACGGCCGAAAGCTTCGTACAACCAGGCTCCAGGACAGTTACTGACCCACGGCTGAAAGCTTCGTACAACCAGGCTCCAGGACAGTTACTGACCCACGGCTGAAAGCTTCGTACAACCAGGCTCTAGAACAGTTTCTGACCCACGGCCGACAGCTTCGTACAACCAGGCTCCAGGACAGTTACTGACGCACGGCTGAAAGCTTCGTACAGCCAGGCTCCAGGACAGTTACTGACACACGGCTGAAAGCTTCGTACAACCAGGCTCCAGAACAGTTACTGACCCACGGCCGAAATCTTCGTACAGCCAGGCTCCAGGACAGTTACTGACCTATGGCTTAAAGCTTCGTACAACCAGGCTCTAGAACAGTTAGTGACCCATGGCTGAAAGCTTCGTACAACCAGACTCCAGGACAGTTACTGACCCACGGCTGAAAGCTTCGTTCAACCAGGCTCCAGGACAGTTACTGACCCACGGCTGAAAGCTTCGTACAACCAGGCTCTAGAACAGTTTCTGACCCATGGCTGAAAGCTTCGTACAACCAGGCTCCAGGACAGTTACTGACCCACGGCCGAAAGCTTCGTACAACCAGGCTTTTGAACAGTTACTGACCAACGGCCGAAAGCTTCGTACAACCAGGCTCCAGGACAGTTACTGAACCACGGCTGATAGCTTCGTACAACCAGGCTCTAGAACAGTTTCTGACCCACGGCCGAAAGCTTCGTACAACCAGGCTCCAGGACGGTTACTTACCCACGGCTGAAAGCTTCGTACATCCAGGCTCTAGAACAGTTACTGACCCACGGCCGAACGTTTCGTACAACCAGGCTCCAGAACAGTTACTGACCCACGGCCAAAATCTTCGTACAGCCATGCTCCAGGACAGTTACTGACCCACGGCTGAAAGCTTCGTACAACCAGGCTCTGGAACAGTTACTGACCCACGGCCGAAAGCTTCGTATAACCAGGCTCCAGTACAGTTACTGACCCACGGCCGAAAGCTTCGTACAACCAGGCTCCAGGACAGTTACTGACCCACGGCTGAAAGCTTCGTACAACCAGGCTCCAGGACAGTTACTGACCCACGGCTGAAAGCTTCGTACAACCAGGCTCTAGAACAGTTTCTGACCCACGGCCGAAAGCTTCGTACAACCAGGCTCCAGGACGGTTACTGACCCACGGCTGAAAGCTTCGTACATCCAGGCTCTAGAACAGTTACTGACCCACGGCCGAAAGTTTCGTTCAACCAGGATCCAGGACAGTTACTGACCCACGGCTGAAAGCTTCGTACAACCAGGCTCTAGAACAGTTACTGACCCACCGCGGAAAGCTTCGTACAACCAGGTTCCAGGACAGTTACTGACCTACGGCCGAAAGCTTCGTACAACCAGGCTCTAGAACAGTTACTGACCCACGGCTGAAAGATTCGTACAACCAGGCTCTCGAACATTTACCTACCCACGGCTGAAAGCTTCGTACAACCAGGCTCCAGGACAGTTACTGACCCACGGCCGAAAGCTTCGTACAACCAGAGTCCAGGACAGTTACTGACCCACGGCCGAAAGCTTCGTACAACCAGGCTCCAGAACAGTTACTGACCCACGGCCGAAATCTTGGTACAGCCATGCTCCAGGACAGTTACTGACCCACGGCTGAAAGCTTCGTACAACCAGGCTCTAGAACAGTTACTGACCCACGGCCGAAAGCTTCGTACAACCAGGGTCCAGGACAGTTACTGACCCACGGCTGAAAGCTTCGTACAACCAGGCTCCAGGACAGTTACTGACCCACGGCTGAAAGCTTCATACAACCAGGCTCTAGAACAGTTTCTGACCCACGGCAGAAAGCTTCGTACAACCAGGCTCCAGGACGGTTACTGACCCACGGCTGAAAGCTTCGTACATCCAGGCTCTAGAACAGTTACTGACCCACGGCCGAAAGTTTCGTACAACCAGGATCCAGGACAGTTACTGACCCACGGCTGAAAGCTTCGTACAACCAGGCTCTAGAACAGTTACTGACCCACCGCGGAAAGCTTCGTACAACCAGGCTCCAGGACAGTTACTGACCTACGGCCGAAAGCTTCGTACAACCATGCTCCAGGACAGTTACTGACCCACGGCCGAAGGCTTCTTACAACCAGGCTCTTGAACAGTTACTGACCCACGGCCGAAAGCTTCGTACAACCAGCCTCTGGAACAGTTACTGACCCACGGCCGAAAGCTTCGTACAACCAGGCTCCAGGACAGTTACTGACCCACGGCTGAAAGCTTCGTACAACCAGGCTCCAGGACAGTTACTGACCCACGGCTGAAAGCTTCGTACAACCAGGCTCTAGAACAGTTTCTGACCCACGGCCGACAGCTTCGTACAACCAGGCTCCAGGACAGTTACTGACCCACGGCTGAAAGCTTCGTACAGCCAGGCTCCAGGACGGTTACTGACCCACGGCTGAAAGCTTCGTACATCCAGGCTCTAGAACAGTTACTGACCCACGGCCGAAAGTTTCGTTCAACCAGGATCCAGGACAGTTACTGACCCACGGCTGCAATCTTCGTACAACCAGGCTCTAGAACAGTTACTGACCCACCGCGGAAAGCTTCGTACAACCAGGCTCCAGGACAGTTACTGACCTACGGCCGAAAGCTTCGTACAACCAGGCTCTGGAACAGTTACTGACCCACGGCTGAAAGCTTCGTACAACCAGGCTCTCGAACAGTTACCGACCCACGGCTGAAAGCTTCGTACAACCAGGCTCCAGGACAGTTACTGACCCACGGCCGAAAGCTTCGTACAACCAGGCTCCAGGACAGTTACTGACCCACGGCCGAAAGCTTCGTACAACCAGGCTCCAGAACAGTTACTGACCCACGGCCGAAATCTTCGTACAGCCATGCTCCAGGACAGTTACTGTCCCACGGCTGAAAGCTTCGTACAACCAGGCTCTAGAACAGTTACTGACCCACGGCCGAAAGCTTCGTACAACCAGGCTCCAGGACAGTTACTGACCCACGGCTGAAAGCTTCGTACAACCAGGCTCCAGGACAGTTACTGACCCACGGCTGAAAGCTTCGTACAACCAGGCTCCAGGACAGTTACTGACCCATGGCCGAAGGCTTCTTACAACCAGGCTCTTGAACAGTTACTGACCCACGGCCGAAAGCTTCGTACAACCAGCCTCTGGAACAGTTACTGACCCATGGCCGAAGGCTTCTTACAACCAGGCTCTTGAACAGTTACTGACCCACGGCCGAAAGCTTCGTACAACCAGCCTCTGGAACAGTTACTGACCCACGGCCGAAAGCTTCGTACAACCAGGCTCCAGGACAGTTACTGACCCACGGCTGAAAGCTTCGTACAACCAGGCTCCAGGACAGTTACTGACCCATGGCCGAAGGCTTCTTACAACCAGGCTCTTGAACAGTTACTGACCCACGGCCGAAAGCTTCGTACAACCAGCCTCTGGAACAGTTACTGACCCACGGCCGAAAGCTTCGTACAACCAGGCTCCAGGACAGTTACTGACCCACGGCTGAAAGCTTCGTACAACCAGGCTCCAGGACAGTTACTGACCCACGGCTGAAAGCTTCGTACAACCAGGCTCTAGAACAGTTTCTGACCCACGGCCGACAGCTTCGTACAACCAGGCTCCAGGACAGTTGCTGACGCACGGCTGAAAGCTTCGTACAGCCAGGCTCCAGGACAGTTACTGACACACGGCTGAAAGCTTCGTACAACCAGGCTCCAGAACAGTTACTGACCCACGGCCGAAATCTTCGTACAGCCAGGCTCCAGGACAGTTACTGACCTATGGCTTAAAGCTTCGTACAACCAGGCTCTAGAACAGTTAGTGACCCATGGCTGAAAGCTTCGTACAACCAGACTCCAGGACAGTTACTGACCCACGGCTGAAAGATTCGTTCAACCAGGCTCCAGGACAGTTACTGACCCACGGCTGAAAGCTTCGTACAACCAGGGTCTAGAACAGTTTCTGACCCATGGCTGAAAGCTTCGTACAACCAGGCTCCAGGACAGTTACTGACCCACGGCCGAAAGCTTCGTACAACCAGGCTCTTGAACAGTTACTGACCCACGGCCGAAAGCTTCGTACAACCAGGCTCCAGGACAGTTACTGACCCACGGCTGATAGCTTCGTACAACCAGGCTCTAGAACAGTTTCTGACCCACTGCCGAAAGCTTCGTACAACCAGGCTCCAGGACGGTTACTGACCCACGGCTGAAAGCTTCGTACATCCAGGCTCTAGAACAGTTACTGACCCACGGCCGAACGTTTCGTACAACCAGGCTCCAGAACAGTTACTGACCCACGGCCGAAATATTCGTACAGCCATGCTCCAGGACAATTACTGACCCACGGCTGAAAGCTTCGTACAACCAGGCTCTAGAACAGTTACTGACCCACGGCCGAAAGCTTCGTATAACCAGGATCCAGTACAGTTACTGACCCACGGCCGAAAGCTTCGTACAACCAGGCTCCAGGACAGTTACTGACCCACGGCTGAAAGCTTCGTACAACCAGGCTCCAGGACAGTTACTGACCCACGGCTGAAAGCTTCGTACTACCAGGCTCTAGAACAGTTTCTGACCCACGGCCGAAAGCTTCGTACAACCAGGCTCCAGGACGGTTACTGACCCACGGCTGAAAGCTTCGTACATCCAGGCTCTAGAACAGTTACTGACCCACGGCCCAAAGTTTCGTTCAACCAGGATCCAGGACAGTTACTGACCCACGGCTGAAAGCTTCGTACAACCAGGCTCTAGAACAGTAACTGACCCACCGCGGAAAGCTTCGTACAACCAGGCTCCAGGACAGTTACTGACCTACGGCCGAAAGCTTCGTACAACCAGGCTCTGGAACAGTTACTGACCCACGGCTGAAAGCTTCGTACAACCAGGCTCTCGAACAGTTACCGACCCACGGCTGAAAGCTTCGTACAACCAGGCTCCAGGACAGTTACTGACCCACGGCCGAAAGCTTCGTACAACCAGGCTCCAGGACAGTTACTGACCCACGGCCGAAAGCTTCGTACAACCAGGCTCCAGAACAGTTACTGACCCACGGCCGAAATCTTCGTACAGCCATGCTCCAGGACAGTTACTGTCCCACGGCTGAAAGCTTCGTACAACCAGGCTCTAGAACAGTTACTGACCCACGGCCGAAAGCTTCGTACAACCAGGCTCCAGGACAGTTACTGACCCACGGCTGAAAGCTTCGTACAACCAGGCTCCAGGACAGTTACTGACGCACGGCTGAAAGCTTCGTACAACCAGGCTCCAGGACAGTTACTGACCCATGGCCGAAGGCTTCTTACAACCAGGCTCTTGAACAGTTACTGACCCACGGCCGAAAGCTTCGTACAACCAGCCTATGGAACAGTTACTGACCCACGGCCGAAAGCTTCGTACAACCAGGCTCCAGGACAGTTACTGACCCACGGCTGAAAGCTTCGTACAACCAGGCTCCAGGACAGTTACTGACCCACGACTGAAAGCTTCGTACAACCAGGCTCTAGAACAGTTTCTGACCCACGGCCGACAGCTTCGTACAACCAGGCTCCAGGACAGTTACTGACGCACGGCTGAAAGCTTCGTACAGCCAGGCTCCAGGACAGTTACTGACACACGGCTGAAAGCTTCGTACAACCAGGCTCCAGAACAGTTACTGACCCACGGCCGAAATCTTCGTACAGCCAGACTCCAGGACAGTTACTGACCCACGGCTGAAAGCTTCGTACAACCAGGCTCCAGGACAGTTACTGACCCATGGCCGAAGGCTTCTTACAACCAGGCTCTTGAACAGTTACTGACCCACGGCCGAAAGCTTCGTACAACCAGCCTCTGGAACAGTTACTGACCCACGGCCGAAAGCTTCGTACAACCAGGCTCCAGGACAGTTACTGACCCACGGCTGAAAGCTTCGTACAACCAGGCTCCAGGACAGTTACTGACCCACGGCTGAAAGCTTCGTACAACCAGGCTCCAGGACAGTTACTGACCCATGGCCGAAGGCTTCTTACAACCAGGCTCTTGAACAGTTACTGACCCACGGCCGAAAGCTTCGTACAACCAGCCTCTGGAACAGTTACTGACCCACGGCCGAAAGCTTCGTACAACCAGGCTCCAGGACAGTTACTGACCCACGGCTGAAAGCTTCGTACAACCAGGCTCCAGGACAGTTACTGACCCACGGCTGAAAGCTTCGTACAACCAGGCTCTAGAACAGTTTCTGACCCACGGCCGACAGCTTCGTACAACCAGGCTCCAGGACAGTTACTGACGCACGGCTGAAAGCTTCGTACAGCCAGGCTCCAGGACAGTTACTGACACACGGCTGAAAGCTTCGTACAACCAGGCTCCAGAACAGTTACTGACCCACGGCCGAAATCTTCGTACAGCCAGGCTCCAGGACAGTTACTGACCTATGGCTTAAAGCTTCGTACAACCAGGCTCTAGAACAGTTAGTGACCCATGGCTGAAAGCTTCGTACAACCAGACTCCAGGACAGTTACTGACCCACGGCTGAAAGCTTCGTTCAACCAGGCTCCAGGACAGTTACTGACCCACGGCTGAAAGCTTCGTACAACCAGGCTCTAGAACAGTTTCTGACCCATGGCTGAAAGCTTCGTACAACCAGGCTCCAGGACAGTTACTGACCCACGGCCGAAAGCTTCGTACAACCAGGCTCTTGAACAGTTACTGACCAACGGCCGAAAGCTTCGTACAACCAGGCTCCAGGACAGTTACTGAACCACGGCTGATAGCTTCGTACAACCAGGCTCTAGAACAGTTTCTGACCCACGGCCGAAAGCTTCGTACAACCAGGCTCCAGGACGGTTACTTACCCACGGCTGAAAGCTTCGTACATCCAGGCTCTAGAACAGTTACTGACCCACGGCCGAACGTTTCGTACAACCAGGCTCCAGAACAGTTACTGACCCACGGCCGAAATCTTCGTACAGCCATGCTCCAGGACAGTTACTGACCCACGGCTGAAAGCTTCGTACAACCAGGCTCTGGAACAGTTACTGACCCACGGCCGAAAGCTTCGTATAACCAGGCTCCAGTACAGTTACTGACCCACGGCCGAAAGCTTCGTACAACCAGGCTCCAGGACAGTTACTGACCCACGGCTGAAAGCTTCGTACAACCAGGCTCCAGGACAGTTACTGACCCACGGCTGAAAGCTTCGTACAACCAGGCTCTAGAACAGTTTCTGACCCACGGCCGAAAGCTTCGTACAACCAGGCTCCAGGACGGTTACTGACCCACGGCTGAAAGCTTCGTACATCCAGGCTCTAGAACAGTTACTGACCCACGGCCGAAAGTTTCGTTCAACCAGGATCCAGGACAGTTACTGACCCACGGCTGAAAGCTTCGTACAACCAGGCTCTAGAACAGTTACTGACCCACCGCGGAAAGCTTCGTACAACCAGGTTCCAGGACAGTTACTGACCTACGGCCGAAAGCTTCGTACAACCAGGCTCTAGAACAGTTACTGACCCACGGCTGAAAGATTCGTACAACCAGGCTCTCGAACATTTACCTACCCACGGCTGAAAGCTTCGTACAACCAGGCTCCAGGACAGTTACTGACCCACGGCCGAAAGCTTCGTACAACCAGAGTCCAGGACAGTTACTGACCCACGGCCGAAAGCTTCGTACAACCAGGCTCCAGAACAGTTACTGACCCACGGCCGAAATCTTGGTACAGCCATGCTCCAGGACAGTTACTGACCCACGGCTGAAAGCTTCGTACAACCAGGCTCTAGAACAGTTACTGACCCACGGCCGAAAGCTTCGTACAACCAGGGTCCAGGACAGTTACTGACCCACGGCTGAAAGCTTCGTACAACCAGGCTCCAGGACAGTTACTGACCCACGGCTGAAAGCTTCATACAACCAGGCTCTAGAACAGTTTCTGACCCACGGCAGAAAGCTTCGTACAACCAGGCTCCAGGACGGTTACTGACCCACGGCTGAAAGCTTCGTACATCCAGGCTCTAGAACAGTTACTGACCCACGGCCGAAAGTTTCGTACAACCAGGATCCAGGACAGTTACTGACCCACGGCTGAAAGCTTCGTACAACCAGGCTCTAGAACAGTTACTGACCCACCGCGGAAAGCTTCGTACAACCAGGCTCCAGGACAGTTACTGACCTACGGCCGAAAGCTTCGTACAACCATGCTCCAGGACAGTTACTGACCCACGGCCGAAGGCTTCTTACAACCAGGCTCTTGAACAGTTACTGACCCACGGCCGAAAGCTTCGTACAACCAGCCTCTGGAACAGTTACTGACCCACGGCCGAAAGCTTCGTACAACCAGGCTCCAGGACAGTTACTGACCCACGGCTGAAAGCTTCGTACAACCAGGCTCCAGGACAGTTACTGACCCACGGCTGAAAGCTTCGTACAACCAGGCTCTAGAACAGTTTCTGACCCACGGCCGACAGCTTCGTACAACCAGGCTCCAGGACAGTTACTGACCCACGGCTGAAAGCTTCGTACAGCCAGGCTCCAGGACGGTTACTGACCCACGGCTGAAAGCTTCGTACATCCAGGCTCTAGAACAGTTACTGACCCACGGCCGAAAGTTTCGTTCAACCAGGATCCAGGACAGTTACTGACCCACGGCTGCAAGCTTCGTACAACCAGGCTCTAGAACAGTTACTGACCCACCGCGGAAAGCTTCGTACAACCAGGCTCCAGGACAGTTACTGACCTACGGCCGAAAGCTTCGTACAACCAGGCTCTGGAACAGTTACTGACCCACGGCTGAAAGCTTCGTACAACCAGGCTCTCGAACAGTTACCGACCCACGGCTGAAAGCTTCGTACAACCAGGCTCCAGGACAGTTACTGACCCACGGCCGAAAGCTTCGTACAACCAGGCTCCAGGACAGTTACTGACCCACGGCCGAAAGCTTCGTACAACCAGGCTCCAGAACAGTTACTGACCCACGGCCGAAATCTTCGTACAGCCATGCTCCAGGACAGTTACTGTCCCACGGCTGAAAGCTTCGTACAACCAGGCTCTAGAACAGTTACTGACCCACGGCCGAAAGCTTCGTACAACCAGGCTCCAGGACAGTTACTGACCCACGGCTGAAAGCTTCGTACAACCAGGCTCCAGGACAGTTACTGACCCACGGCTGAAAGCTTCGTACAACCAGGCTCCAGGACAGTTACTGACCCATGGCCGAAGGCTTCTTACAACCAGGCTCTTGAACAGTTACTGACCCACGGCCGAAAGCTTCGTACAACCAGCCTCTGGAACAGTTACTGACCCATGGCCGAAGGCTTCTTACAACCAGGCTCTTGAACAGTTACTGACCCACGGCCGAAAGCTTCGTACAACCAGCCTCTGGAACAGTTACTGACCCACGGCCGAAAGCTTCGTACAACCAGGCTCCAGGACAGTTACTGACCCACGGCTGAAAGCTTCGTACAACCAGGCTCCAGGACAGTTACTGACCCATGGCCGAAGGCTTCTTACAACCAGGCTCTTGAACAGTTACTGACCCACGGCCGAAAGCTTCGTACAACCAGCCTCTGGAACAGTTACTGACCCACGGCCGAAAGCTTCGTACAACCAGGCTCCAGGACAGTTACTGACCCACGGCTGAAAGCTTCGTACAACCAGGCTCCAGGACAGTTACTGACCCACGGCTGAAAGCTTCGTACAACCAGGCTCTAGAACAGTTTCTGACCCACGGCCGACAGCTTCGTACAACCAGGCTCCAGGACAGTTACTGACGCACGGCTGAAAGCTTCGTACAGCCAGGCTCCAGGACGGTTACTGACCCACGGCTGAAAGCTTCGTACATCCAGGCTCTAGAACAGTTACTGACCCACGGCCGAAAGTTTCGTTCAGCCAGGCTCCAGGACAGTTACTGACCTATGGCTGAAAGCTTCGTACAACCAGGCTCTAGAACAGTTACTGACCCACCGCGGAAAGCTTCGTACAACCAGGTTCCAGGACAGTTACTGACCTACGGCCGAAAGCTTCGTACAACCAGGCTCTAGAACAGTTACTGACCCACGGCTGAAAGATACGTACAACCAGGCACTCGAACATTTACCTACCCACGGCTGAAAGCTTCGTACAACCAGGCTCCAGGACAGTTACTGACCCACGGCCGAAAGCTTCGTACAACCAGAGTCCAGGACAGTTACTGACCCACGGCCGAAAGCTTCGTACAACCAGGCTCCAGAACAGTTACTGACCCACGGCCGAAATCTTGGTACAGCCATGCTCCAGGACAGTTACTGACCCACGGCTGAAAGCTTCGTACAACCAGGCTCTAGAACAGTTACTGACCCACGGCCGAAAGCTTCGTACAACCAGGGTCCAGGACAGTTACTGACCCACGGCTGAAAGCTTCGTACAACCAGGCTCCAGGACAGTTACTGACCCACGGCTGAAAGCTTCATACAACCAGGCTCTAGAACAGTTTCTGACCCACGGCAGAAAGCTTCGTACAACCAGGCTCCAGGACGGTTACTGACCCACGGCTGAAAGCTTCGTACATCCAGGCTCTAGAACAGTTACTGACCCACGGCCGAAAGTTTCGTACAACCAGGATCCAGGACAGTTACTGACCCACGGCTGAAAGCTTCGTACAACCAGGCTCTAGAACAGTTACTGACCCACCGCGGAAAGCTTCGTACAACCAGGCTCCAGGACAGTTACTGACCTACGGCCGAAAGCTTCGTACAACCATGCTCCAGGACAGTTACTGACCCACGGCCGAAGGCTTCTTACAACCAGGCTCTTGAACAGTTACTGACCCACGGCCGAAAGCTTCGTACAACCAGCCTCTGGAACAGTTACTGACCCACGGCCGAAAGCTTCGTACAACCAGGCTCCAGGACAGTTACTGACCCACGGCTGAAAGCTTCGTACAACCAGGCTCCAGGACAGTTACTGACCCACGGCTGAAAGCTTCGTACAACCAGGCTCTAGAACAGTTTCTGACCCACGGCCGACAGCTTTGTACAACCAGGCTCCAGGACAGTTACTGACCCACGGCTGAAAGCTTCGTACAGCCAGGCTCCAGGACGGTTACTGACCCACGGCTGAAAGCTTCGTACATCCAGGCTCTAGAACAGTTACTGACCCACGGCCGAAAGTTTCGTTCAACCAGGATCCAGGACAGTTACTGACCCACGGCTGCAAGCTTCGTACAACCAGGCTCTAGAACAGTTACTGACCCACCGCGGAAAGCTTCGTACAACCAGGCTCCAGGACAGTTACTGACCTACGGCCGAAAGCTTCGTACAACCAGGCTCTGGAACAGTTACTGACCCACGGCTGAAAGCTTCGTACAACCAGGCTCTCGAACAGTTACCGACCCACGGCTGAAAGCTTCGTACAACCAGGCTCCAGGACAGTTACTGACCCACGGCCGAAAGCTTCGTACAACCAGGCTCCAGGACAGTTACTGACCCACGGCCGAAAGCTTCGTACAACCAGGCTCCAGAACAGTTACTGACCCACGGCCGAAATCTTCGTACAGCCATGCTCCAGGACAGTTACTGTCCCACGGCTGAAAGCTTCGTACAACCAGGCTCTAGAACAGTTACTGACCCACGGCCGAAAGCTTCGTACAACCAGGCTCCAGGACAGTTACTGACCCACGGCTGAAAGCTTCGTACAACCAGGCTCCAGGACAGTTACTGACCCACGGCTGAAAGCTTCGTACAACCAGGCTCCAGGACAGTTACTGACCCATGGCCGAAGGCTTCTTACAACCAGGCTCTTGAACAGTTACTGACCCACGGCCGAAAGCTTCGTACAACCAGCCTCTGGAACAGTTACTGACCCATGGCCGAAGGCTTCTTACAACCAGGCTCTTGAACAGTTACTGACCCACGGCCGAAAGCTTCGTACAACCAGCCTCTGGAACAGTTACTGACCCACGGCCGAAAGCTTCGTACAACCAGGCTCCAGGACAGTTACTGACCCACGGCTGAAAGCTTCGTACAACCAGGCTCCAGGACAGTTACTGACCCATGGCCGAAGGCTTCTTACAACCAGGCTCTTGAACAGTTACTGACCCACGGCCGAAAGCTTCGTACAACCAGCCTCTGGAACAGTTACTGACCCACGGCCGAAAGCTTCGTACAACCAGGCTCCAGGACAGTTACTGACCCACGGCTGAAAGCTTCGTACAACCAGGCTCCAGGACAGTTACTGACCCACGGCTGAAAGCTTCGTACAACCAGGCTCTAGAACAGTTTCTGACCCACGGCCGACAGCTTCGTACAACCAGGCTCCAGGACAGTTACTGACGCACGGCTGAAAGCTTCGTACAGCCAGGCTCCAGGACAGTTACTGACACACGGCTGAAAGCTTCGTACAACCAGGCTCCAGAACAGTTACTGACCCACGGCCGAAATCTTCGTACAGCCAGGCTCCAGGACAGTTACTGACCTATGGCTTAAAGCTTCGTACAACCAGGCTCTAGAACAGTTAGTGACCCATGGCTGAAAGCTTCGTACAACCAGA
Organism: Hemitrygon akajei; assembly: GCF_048418815.1. Classification (NCBI taxonomy): domain Eukaryota; kingdom Metazoa; phylum Chordata; class Chondrichthyes; order Myliobatiformes; family Dasyatidae; genus Hemitrygon; species Hemitrygon akajei. The sequence continues at coordinate 7,208,254 of NC_133132.1, read as the reverse complement.
CTCCAGGACAGTTACTGACCCACGGCTGAAAGATTCGTTCAACCAGGCTCCAGGACAGTTACTGACCCACGGCTGAAAGCTTCGTACAACCAGGGTCTAGAACAGTTTCTGACCCATGGCTGAAAGCTTCGTACAACCAGGCTCCAGGACAGTTACTGACCCACGGCCGAAAGCTTCGTACAACCAGGCTCTTGAACAGTTACTGACCCACGGCCGAAAGCTTCGTACAACCAGGCTCCAGGACAGTTACTGACCCACGGCTGATAGCTTCGTACAACCAGGCTCTAGAACAGTTTCTGACCCACTGCCGAAAGCTTCGTACAACCAGGCTCCAGGACGGTTACTGACCCACGGCTGAAAGCTTCGTACATCCAGGCTCTAGAACAGTTACTGACCCACGGCCGAACGTTTCGTACAACCAGGCTCCAGAACAGTTACTGACCCACGGCCGAAATATTCGTACAGCCATGCTCCAGGACAATTACTGACCCACGGCTGAAAGCTTCGTACAACCAGGCTCTAGAACAGTTACTGACCCACGGCCGAAAGCTTCGTATAACCAGGATCCAGTACAGTTACTGACCCACGGCCGAAAGCTTCGTACAACCAGGCTCCAGGACAGTTACTGACCCACGGCTGAAAGCTTCGTACAACCAGGCTCCAGGACAGTTACTGACCCACGGCTGAAAGCTTCGTACAACCAGGCTCTAGAACAGTTTCTGACCCACGGCCGAAAGCTTCGTACAACCAGGCTCCAGGACGGTTACTGACCCACGGCTGAAAGCTTCGTACATCCAGGCTCTAGAACAGTTACTGACCCACGGCCCAAAGTTTCGTTCAACCAGGATCCAGGACAGTTACTGACCCACGGCTGAAAGCTTCGTACAACCAGGCTCTAGAACAGTAACTGACCCACCGCGGAAAGCTTCGTACAACCAGGCTCCAGGACAGTTACTGACCTACGGCCGAAAGCTTCGTACAACCAGGCTCTGGAACAGTTACTGACCCACGGCTGAAAGCTTCGTACAACCAGGCTCTCGAACAGTTACCGACCCACGGCTGAAAGCTTCGTACAACCAGGCTCCAGGACAGTTACTGACCCACGGCCGAAAGCTTCGTACAACCAGGCTCCAGGACAGTTACTGACCCACGGCCGAAAGCTTCGTACAACCAGGCTCCAGAACAGTTACTGACCCACGGCCGAAATCTTCGTACAGCCATGCTCCAGGACAGTTACTGTCCCACGGCTGAAAGCTTCGTACAACCAGGCTCTAGAACAGTTACTGACCCACGGCCGAAAGCTTCGTACAACCAGGCTCCAGGACAGTTACTGACCCACGGCTGAAAGCTTCGTACAACCAGGCTCCAGGACAGTTACTGACCCACGGCTGAAAGCTTCGTACAACCAGGCTCCAGGACAGTTACTGACCCATGGCCGAAGGCTTCTTACAACCAGGCTCTTGAACAGTTACTGACCCACGGCCGAAAGCTTCGTACAACCAGCCTATGGAACAGTTACTGACCCACGGCCGAAAGCTTCGTACAACCAGGCTCCAGGACAGTTACTGACCCACGGCTGAAAGCTTCGTACAACCAGGCTCCAGGACAGTTACTGACCCACGACTGAAAGCTTCGTACAACCAGGCTCTAGAACAGTTTCTGACCCACGGCCGACAGCTTCGTACAACCAGGCTCCAGGACAGTTACTGACGCACGGCTGAAAGCTTCGTACAGCCAGGCTCCAGGACAGTTACTGACACACGGCTGAAAGCTTCGTACAACCAGGCTCCAGAACAGTTACTGACCCACGGCCGAAATCTTCGTACAGCCAGACTCCAGGACAGTTACTGACCCACGGCTGAAAGCTTCGTACAACCAGGCTCCAGGACAGTTACTGACCCATGGCCGAAGGCTTCTTACAACCAGGCTCTTGAACAGTTACTGACCCACGGCCGAAAGCTTCGTACAACCAGCCTCTGGAACAGTTACTGACCCACGGCCGAAAGCTTCGTACAACCAGGCTCCAGGACAGTTACTGACCCACGGCTGAAAGCTTCGTACAACCAGGCTCCAGGACAGTTACTGACCCACGGCTGAAAGCTTCGTACAACCAGGCTCCAGGACAGTTACTGACCCATGGCCGAAGGCTTCTTACAACCAGGCTCTTGAACAGTTACTGACCCACGGCCGAAAGCTTCGTACAACCAGCCTCTGGAACAGTTACTGACCCACGGCCGAAAGCTTCGTACAACCAGGCTCCAGGACAGTTACTGACCCACGGCTGAAAGCTTCGTACAACCAGGCTCCAGGACAGTTACTGACCCACGGCTGAAAGCTTCGTACAACCAGGCTCTAGAACAGTTTCTGACCCACGGCCGACAGCTTCGTACAACCAGGCTCCAGGACAGTTACTGACGCACGGCTGAAAGCTTCGTACAGCCAGGCTCCAGGACAGTTACTGACACACGGCTGAAAGCTTCGTACAACCAGGCTCCAGAACAGTTACTGACCCACGGCCGAAATCTTCGTACAGCCAGGCTCCAGGACAGTTACTGACCTATGGCTTAAAGCTTCGTACAACCAGGCTCTAGAACAGTTAGTGACCCATGGCTGAAAGCTTCGTACAACCAGACTCCAGGACAGTTACTGACCCACGGCTGAAAGATTCGTTCAACCAGGCTCCAGGACAGTTACTGACCCACGGCTGAAAGCTTCGTACAACCAGGCTCTAGAACAGTTTCTGACCCATGGCTGAAAGCTTCGTACAACCAGGCTCCAGGACAGTTACTGACCCACGGCCGAAAGCTTCGTACAACCAGGCTCTTGAACAGTTACTGACCCACGGCCGAAAGCTTCGTACAACCAGGCTCCAGGACAGTTACTGACCCACGGCTGATAGCTTCGTACAACCAGGCTCTAGAACAGTTTCTGACCCACGGCCGAAAGCTTCGTACAACCAGGCTCCAGGACGGTTACTGACCCACGGCTGAAAGCTTCGTACATCCAGGCTCTAGAACAGTTACTGACCCACGTCCGAACGTTTCGTACAACCAGGCTCCAGAGCAGTTACTGACCCACGGCCGAAATATTCGTACAGCCATGCTCCAGGACAATTACTGACCCACGGCTGAAAGCTTCGTACAACCAGGCTCTAGAACAGTTACTGACCCACGGCCGAAAGCTTCGTATAACCAGGATCCAGTACAGTTACTGACCCACGGCCGAAAGCTTCGTACAACCAGGCTCCAGGACAGTTACTGACCCACGGCTGAAAGCTTCGTACAACCAGGCTCCAGGACAGTTACTGACCCTCGGCTGAAAGCTTCGTACAACCAGGCTCTAGAACAGTTTCTGACCCACGGCCGAAAGCTTCGTACAACCAGGCTCCAGGACGGTTACTGACCCACGGCTGAAAGCTTCGTACATCCAGGCTCTAGAACAGTTACTGACCCACGGCCGAAAGTTTCGTTCAACCAGGATCCAGGACAGTTACTGACCCACGGCTGAAAGCTTCGTACAACCAAGCTCTAGAACAGTAACTGACCCACCGCGGAAAGCTTCGTACAACCAGGCTCCAGGACAGTTACTGACCTACGGCCGAAAGCTTCGTACAACCAGGCTCTGGAACAGTTACCGACCCACGGCTGAAAGCTTCGTACAACCAGGCTCTCGAACAGTTACCGACCCACGGCTGAAAGCTTCGTACAACCAGGCTCCAGGACAGTTACTGACCCACGGCCGAAAGCTTCGTACAACCAGGCTCCAGGACAGTTACTGACCCACGGCCGAAAGCTTCGTACAACCAGGCTCCAGAACAGTTACTGACCCACGGCCGAAATCTTCGTACAGCCATGCTCCAGGACAGTTACTGTCCCACGGCTGAAAGCTTCGTACAACCAGGCTCTAGAACAGTTACTGACCCACGGCCGAAAGCTTCGTACAACCAGGCTCCAGGACAGTTACTGACCCACGGCTGAAAGCTTCGTACAACCAGGCTCCAGGACAGTTACTGACCCACGGCTGAAAGCTTCGTACAACCAGGCTCCAGGACAGTTACTGACCCATGGCCGAAGGCTTCTTACAACCAGGCTCTTGAACAGTTACTGACCCACGGCCGAAAGCTTCGTACAACCAGCCTCTGGAACAGTTACTGACCCACGGCCGAAAGCTTCGTACAACCAGGCTCCAGGACAGTTACTGACCCACGGCTGAAAGCTTCGTACAACCAGGCTCCAGGACAGTTACTGACCCACGACTGAAAGCATCGTACAACCAGGCTCTAGAACAGTTTCTGACCCACAGCCGACAGCTTCGTACAACCAGGCTCCAGGACAGTTACTGACGCACGGCTGAAAGCTTCGTACAGCCAGGCTCCAGGACAGTTACTGACACACGGCTGAAAGCTTCGTACAACCAGGCTCCAGAACAGTTACTGACCCACGGCCGAAATCTTCGTACAGCCAGACTCCAGGACAGTTACTGACCTATGGCTTAAAGCTTCGTACAACCAGGCTCTAGAACAGTTAGTGACCCATGGCTGAAAGCTTCGTACAACCAGACTCCAGGACAGTTACTGACCCACGGCTGAAAGCTTCGTTCAACCAGGCTCCAGGACAGTTACTGACCCACGGCTGAAAGCTTCGTACAACCAGGCTCTAGAACAGTTTCTGACCCATGGCTGAAAGCTTCGTACAACCAGGCTCCAGGACAGTTACTGACCCACGGCCGAAAGCTTCGTACAACCAGGCTCTTGAACAGTTACTGACCAACGGCCGAAAGCTTCGTACAACCAGGCTCCAGGACAGTTACTGACCCACGGCTGATAGCTTCGTACAACCAGGCTCTAGAACAGTTTCTGACCCACGGCCGAAAGCTTCGTACAACCAGGCTCCAGGACGGTTACTGACCCACGGCTGAAAGCTTCGTACATCCAGGCTCTAGAACAGTTACTGACCCACGGCCGAACGTTTCGTACAACCAGGCTCCAGAACAGTTACTGACCCACGGCCGAAATCTTCGTACAGCCATGCTCCAGGACAGTTACTGACCCACGGCTGAAAGCTTCGTACAACCAGGCTCTGGAACAGTTACTGACCCACGGCCGAAAGCTTCGTATAACCAGGCTCCGGTACAGTTACTGACCCACGGCCGAAAGCTTCGTACAACCAGGCTCCAGGACAGTTACTGACCCACGGCTGAAAGCTTCGTACAACCAGGCTCCAGGACAGTTACTGTCCCACGGCTGAAAGCTTCGTACAACCAGGCTCTAGAACAGTTTCTGACCCACGGCCGAAAGCTTCGTACAACCAGGCTCCAGGACGGTTACTGACCCACGGCTGAAAGCTTCGTACATCCAGGCTCTAGAACAGTTACTGACCCACGGCCGAAAGTTTCGTTCAACCAGGATCCAGGACAGTTACTGACCCACGGCTGAAAGCTTCGTACAACCAGGCTCTAGAACAGCTACTGACCCACCGCGGAAAGCTTCGTACAACCAGGCTCCAGGACAGTTACTGACCTACGGCCGAAAGCTTCGTACAACCAGGCTCTAGAACAGTTACTGACCCACGGCTGAAAGCTTCGTACAACCAGGCTCTCGAACATTTACCTACCCACGGCTGAAAGCTTCGTACAACCAGGCTCCAGGACAGTTACTGACCCACGGCCGAAAGCTTCGTACAACCAGGCTCCAGGACAGTTACTGACCCACGGCCGAAAGCTTCGTACAACCAGGCTCCAGAACAGTTACTGACCCACGGCCGAAATCTTGGTACAGCCATGCTCCAGGACAGTTACTGACCCACGGCTGAAAGCTTCGTACAACCAGGCTCTAGAACAGTTACTGACCCACGGCCGAAAGCTTCGTACAACCAGGCTCCAGGACAGTTACTGACCCACGGCTGAAAGCTTCGTACAACCAGGCTCCAGGACAGTTACTGACCCACGGCTGAAAGCTTCGTACAACCAGGCTCTAGAACAGTTTCTGACCCACGGCAGAAAGCTTCGTACAACCAGGCTCCAGGACGGTTACTGACCCACGGCTGAAAGCTTCGTACATCCAGGCTCTAGAACAGTTACTGACCCACGGCCGAAAGTTTCGTACAACCAGGATCCAGGACAGTTACTGACCCACGGCTGAAAGCTTCGTACAACCAGGCTCTAGAACAGTTACTGACCCACCGCGGAAAGCTTCGTACAACCAGGCTCCAGGACAGTTACTGACCTACGGCCGAAAGCTTCGTACAACCATGCTCCAGGACTGTTACTGACCCACGGCCGAAGGCTTCTTACAACCAGGCTCTTGAACAGTTACTGACCCACTGCCGAAAGCTTCGTACAACCAGCCTCTGGAACAGTTACTGACCCACGGCCGAAAGCTTCGTACAACCAGGCTCCAGGACAGTTACTGACCCACGGCTGAAAGCTTCGTACAACCAGGCTCCAGGACAGTTACTGACCCACGGCTGAAAGCTTCGTACAACCAGGCTCTAGAACAGTTTCTGACCCACGGCCGACAGCTTCGTACAACCAGGCTCCAGGACAGTTACTGACCCACGGCTGAAAGCTTCGTACAGCCAGGCTCCAGGACAGTTACTGACACACGGCTGAAAGCTTCGTACAACCAGGCTCCAGAACAGTTACTGACCCACGGCCGAAATCTTCGTACAGCCAGGCTCCAGGACAGTTACTGACCTATGGCTTAAAGCTTCGTACAACCAGGCTCTAGAACAGTTACTGACCCATGGCTGAAAGCTTCGTACAACCAGACTCCAGGACAGTTACTGACCCACGGCTGAAAGCTTCGTTCAACCAGGCTCCAGGACAGTTACTGACCCACGGCTGAAAGCTTCGTACATCCAGGCTCTAGAACAGTTTCTGACCCATGGCTGAAAGCTTCGTACAACCAGGCTCCAGGACAGTTACTGACCCACAGCCGAAAGCTTCGTACAACCAGGCTCTTGAACAGTTACTGACCCACGGCCGAAAGCTTCGTACAACCAGGCTCCAGAACAGTTACTGACCCACGTCCGAAAGCTTCGCACAACCAGGCTCCAGGACAGTTACTGACCCACGGCCGAAAGCTTCGTACAACCAGGCTCCAGGACAGTTACTGACCCACGGCCGAAAGCTTCGTACAACCAGGCTCCAGAACAGTTACTGACTCACGGCTGAAATCTTCGTAGAGCCATGCTCCAGGACAGTTACTGACCCACGGCTGAAAGCTTCGTACAACCAGGCTCTAGAACAGTTACTGACCCACGGCCGAAAGCTTCGTATAACCAGGCTCCAGGACAGTTACTGACCCACGGCCAAAGCTTCGTACAACCAGGCTCCAGGACAGTTACTGACCCACGGCTGAAAGCTTCGTACAACCAGGCTCCAGGACAGTTACTGACCCACGGCTGAAAGCTTCGTACAACCAGGCTCTAGAACAGTTTCTGACCCACGGCCAAAAGCTTCGTACAACCAGGCTCCAGGACAGTTACTGACCCACGGCTGAAAGCTTCGTACAACCAGGCTCTAGAACAGTTACTGACCCACCGCGGAAAGCTTCGTACAACCAGGCTCCAGGACAGTTACTGACCTACGGCCGAAAGCTTCGTACAACCAGGCTCTCGAACAGTTACCGACCCACGGCTGAAAGCTTCGTACAACCAGGCTCCAGGACAGTTACTGACCCACGGCAGAAATCTTCGTACAGCCAGGCTCCAGGACAGTTACTGACCCACGGCTGAAAGCTTCGTACAACCAGGCTCTAGAACAGTTACTGACCCCCGGCTGAATGCTTCGTACAACCAGGCTCCAGGACAGTTACTGACCCACGGCTGAAAGCTTCGTACAACCAGGTTCTGGAACAGTTACTGACCCACCGCTGAAAGCTTCGTACAACCAGGCTCCAGGACAGTTACTGACCCACGGCTGAAAGCTTCGTACAACCAGGCTCTAGAACAGTTTCTGACCCACGGCTGAAAGCTTCATACAGCCAGGCTCCAGGACAGTTACTGACCCACGGCTGAATGCTTCGTACAACCAGGCTCCAGAACAGTTACTGACCCACGGCCGAAATCTTCGTACAGCCAGGCTCCAGGACAGTTACTGACCTATGGCTTAAAGCTTCGTACAACCAGGCTCTAGAACAGTTACTGACCCATGGCTGAAAGCTTCGTACAACCAGACTCCAGGACAGTTACTGACCCACGGCTGAAAGCTTCGTTCAACCAGGCTCCAGGACAGTTACTGACCCATGGCTGAAAGCTTCGTACAACCAGGCTCTAGAACAGTTTCTGACCCATGGCTGAAAGCTTCGTACAACCAGGCTCCAGGACAGTTACTGACCCACGGCCGAAAGCTTCGTACAACCAGGCTCTTGAACAGTTACTGACCCACGGCCGAAAGCTTCGTACAACCAGGCTCCAGAACAGTTACTGACCCACGGCTGAAAGCTTCGCACAACCAGGCTCCAGGACAGTTACTGACCCACGGCCGAAAGCTTCGTACAACCAGGCTCCAGGACAGTTACTGACCCACGTCCGAAAGCTTCGTACAACCAGGCTCCAGAACAGTTACTGACCCACGGCCGAAATCTTCGTACAGCCATGCTCCAGGACAGTTACTGACCCACGGCTGAAAGCTTCGTACAACCAGGCTCTAGAACAGTTACTGACCCACGCCTGAAAGCTTCGTACAACCAGGCTCCAGGACAGTTACTGACCCACGGCTGAAAGCTTCGTACAACCAGTCTCCAGGACGGTTACTGACCCACGGCTGAAAGCTTCGTACATCCAGGCTCTAGAACAGTTACTGACCCACGGCCGAAAGTTTCGTACAACCAGGATCCAGGACAGTTACTGACCCACGGCTGAAAGCTTCGTACAACCAGGCTCTAGAACAGTTACTGACCCACCGCGGAAAGCTTCGTACAACCAGGCTCCAGGACAGTTACTGACGTACGGCCGAAAGCTTCGTACAACCAGGCTCTAGAGCAGTTACTGACCCACGGCTGAAAGCTTCGTACAACCACGCTCTCGAACAGTTACCGACCCACGGCTGAAAGCTTCGTACAACCAGGCTCCAGGACAGTTACTGACCCACGGCAGAAATCTTCGTACAGCCAGGCTCCAGGACAGTTACTGACCCACGGCTGAAAGCTTCGTACAACCAGGCTCTAGAACAGTTACTGACCCCCGGCTGAATGCTTCGTACAACCAGGCTCTAGAACTGTTACTGACCCACGGCTGAAAGCTTCGTACAACCAGGCTCCAGGACAGTTACTGACCCACGGCTGAAAGCTTCATACAACCAGGTTCTGGAACAGTTACTGACCCACCGCTGAAAGCTTCGTACAACCAGGCTCCAGGACAGTTACTGACCCACGGCTGAAAGCTTCGTACAACCAGGCTCTAGAACAGTTTCTGACCCATGGCCGAAAGCTTCGTAAAACCAGGCTCCAGGAGAGTTACTGACCCACGTCTGAAAGCTTCGTACATCCAGGCTCTAGAACAGTTACTGTCCCACGGCTGCAAGCTTCGTATAACCAGGATCCAGGACAGTTACTGACCCACGGCTGAAAGCTTCGTACAACCAGGCTCCAGGACAGTTACTGACCCACGGCCGAAGGCTTCTTACAACCAGGCTCTTGAACAGTTACTGACCCACGGCCGAAAGCTTCGTAGAACCAGCCTCTGGAACAGTTACTGACCCACGGCCGAAAGCTTCGTACAACCAGGCTCCAGGACAGTTACTGACCCACGGCTGAAAGCTTCGTACAACCAGGCTCCAGGACAGTTACTGACCCACGGCTGAAAGCTTCGTACAACCAGGCTCTAGAACATTTTCTGACCCACGGCCGAAAGCTTCGTACAACCAGGCTCCAGGACTGTTACTGACCCACGGCTGAAAGCTTCGTACTTCCAGGCTCTAGAACAGTTACTGACCCACGGCCGAAATCTTCGTACAGCCAGGCTCCAGGACAGTTACTGACCCACGGCTGAAAGCTTCGTACAACCAGGCTCCAGAACAGTTACTGACCCACGGCCGAAATCTTCGTACAGCCAGGCTCCAGGACAGTTACTGACCTATGGCTGAAAGGTTCGTACAACCAGGCTCTAGAATAGTTACTGACCCACGGCCCAAGGCTTCGTACAATCAGGCTCCAGGACAGTTACTGGCCCACGGCCGAAAGCTTCGTACAACCAGGCTCCAGGACAGTTACTGACCCACGGCTGAAAGCTTCGTACAACCTGGCTCTAGAACCGTAACTGACCCAAGGCTGAAAGCTTCGTACAACCAGGCTCTAGAACAGTTACCGACCCACGGCTGAAAGCTTCGTACAACCAGGCTCTAGAACAATTACTGACCCATGGCTGAAAGCTTCGTACAACCAGGCTCCAGGACAGTTACTGACCCACGACTGAAAACTTCGTACAACCAGGCTTCAGGACAGTTACTGACCCACGGCTGAAAGCTTCATACAACCAGGATCCAGGACAGTTACTGACCCACGGCCGAAAGCTTCGCACAACCAGGCTCCAGGACAGTTACTGACCCACGGCCGAAAGCTTCGTACAACCAGGCTCCAGGACTGTTACTGACCCATCACCGAAAGCTTCGTACAACCAGGCTCCAGAACAGTTACTGACCCACGGCCGAAATCTTCGTACAGCCAGGCTCCAGGACAGTTACTGACCCACGGCTGAAAGCTTCGTACAACCAGGCTCTAGAACAGTTACTGACCCACGGCCGAAAGTTTCGTACAACCAGGCTCCAGGACAGTTACTGACCCACGGCTGAACGCTTCGTACAACCAGGCTCTAGAACAGTTTCTGACCCACGGCCGAAAGCTTCGTACAACCAGGCTCCAGGACAGTTACTGACCCACGGCTGAAAGCTTCGTACAACCAGGCTCTAGAACAGTTACTGACCCACGGCTGAAAGCTTCGTACAACCAGGATCCAGGACAGTTACTGACCCACGGCTGAAAGCTTCGTAGAACCAGGCTCTAGAACAGTTACTGACCCCCTGCTGAAAGCTTCGTACAACCAGGATCCAGGACTGTTACTGACCCACGGCCGAAAGCTTTGTACAACCAGGCTCTGGAACAGTTACTGACCCACTGCCGAAAGCTTCATACAACCAGGCTCCAGAACAGTTACTGACCCACGGCCGAAAGCTTCGTACAACCAGGCTCCAGGACAGTTACTGACCCACGGCCGAAATCTTTGTACAACCAGGCTCTAGAACAGTTACTGACCCACGGCCGAAAGCTTCATACAACCAGGCTGCAGGACAGTTACTGACCCATGGCCGAAAGCTTCGTACAACCAGGCTCCAGGACAGTTACTGACCCACGGCTGAAATCTTCGTACAACCAGGCTCCAGGACAGTTACTGACCCACGGCTGAAAGCTTCGTACAACCAGGCTCTAGAACAGTTACCGACCCACGGCTGAAAGCTTCGTACAACCAGGCTCTAGAACAGTTACTGACCCATGGCTGAAAGCTTCGTACAATCAGGCTCCAGGACAGTTACTGACCCACGGCTGAAAGCTTCATACAACCAGGGTCCAGGACAGTTACTGACCCACGGATGAAAGCTTCGTACAACCAGGCTCTAGAACAGTTACTGACCCACGGATGAAAGCTTCGTACAACCAGGCTCTAGAACAGTTACTGACCCAGGGCTGAAAGCTTCGTACAACCAGTCTCTGGAACAGTTACTGACCCACGGCTGAAAGCTTCGTACACCCAGGCTCTAGAACAGTTACTGACCCATGGCCGAAAGGTTCATACAGTCAGGCTCTAGAACAGTTACTGACCCACGGCTGAAAGCTTCGTACAGTCAGGCTCTAGAACCGTTACTGACCCACGGCCGAAAGCTTCGTACAGTCAGGCTCCAGGACAGTTACTGACCCACGGCTGAAAGCTTCGTACTGTCAGGCTCCAGGACAGTTACTGACCCACGGCTGAAAGCTTCGTACTGTCAGGCTCCAGGACAGTTACTGACCCACGGCTGAAAGCTTCGTACTGTCAGGCTCCAGGACAGTTACTGACCCACGTCTGAAAGCTTCGTACAGTCAGGCTCCAGGACAGGTGGGGTTAGTAGTCAGCGAAAGTGTCGCCGCAATGCTCCATCAGGACAGACTGGAGAACTCGTCTAGTGAGGCTTTATGGGTAGAACTGCAGGCTGCTGCAATAAACACAAGGTTGTTATCGCTGTGATCTCAACTTTCCACGTGTTGACTGGGACTCCCATTCTGTAAAAGGACTAGATAGGATGGAGTTTGTCAAATGTGTTCATCTGTATGTAGAAGTCCCAATGAGAGAGCGTGTGATAGGATCTGCTGGTAGAGAATGAGAAAGGGCAGGTGACAGAAGTTTATGTAGGGGAACATTCTGCACGTAGTGACCACAATCCAATTAGCTTCAAAGTAAATATAGAAAAAGATACGTCTGGCCCGTGGGTTGAGATTCTAAATTGGAGAACGGCCAATTTTGATGGTATCAAGTGTTTATTGGGACCGGCTGTTCTCTGCCAAAGGCGTATTTGTTAAGTGGGAAGCCTTCAGAAAGGATATTTTGGGAGTTAAAAGCATGCATGTGCCTGTCACTGTAAACGTGAAGGGAACGTGTTAGTTTGCAGGAGGCATTGTTGCCCTGGTTAAGAGAGAAAAGGAGGAGCTTAGCAGGTCTAGGCAGGTAGGACATGCTTCTGGTGCACAAGAAAGGCAAGAGAACACTTAAGAAAGAAATCAGGAGGGCTAAAAGACGGCATGAGGTTGCCCTAGCAGACAAGGTGGAGGAGAATCCCAAGGGATTCTACAGATATGTTAAGTGCAAAAGGATTGCAAGGGGCAAAACTGCTCCTCTCGAAGATCAGAATGTTATGCAGGTGTGGAGCCAGAAGAGACGGGGAAGATGAAATCTGAAAGAGATGGCGGAGATGAGTCTATAGAAGTTAGGCAAAGTGGCATTGATTTCATAAACCCTGGGCAGATTACAGAGGAGGAGGAGTTTGCCACCCTGAGGCAAATCAGGGTGGATCAGGACCTGATGAGATGCTCCATCGTACCCACGGACAGAAATTGCCTGGGCCCTAACAGAGATATTTAAATTATCCTTAGCAACAGTGGAGGTACCAGAGGACTGGGAAAAGCCAATGTTGTTCTGCTGTTTGAGAAAGGCTGTAAACAGAAACCAGGAACTCACAGGCCGGTGAGTCTGACATCAGTTGTGGAAGAGTTATTGGATGGTATTCTAAGGGACTGGATAGATAAGTATTTTGATAGACGTGGGCTGATTAAGGATAGTCAGCTTGGCTTTGCGTGGTAGGTCACATCTAACCAATCTTATGGAGTTTGTCGAGGAAGTTACCAGGAAAGAGGACGAAGGCACAACAGTGGATGTTGTCTACATTGATGGGGTCCATTGTTGTTTGTCACGTATATTCTGGATGATAATTGGATCAGCAGATTTGTGGATGACACTAAGACTGGGGCTGTACTAGACATAGACAGTGAGGAAGGCTGTCATGGCTTGCAGTGGGGTCTGGACCACCTGGGAAAAGGGGGCTGAAAAATGCCAGATGGAGTTTCATGAAGACAAATGCAAGGTTTTGCACTTCAGTAGGACCAATTGGACCAGGGTTCAATCTGAGTGAATGGTAGGGCACCAAGGATTGTGGTAGAACAAAGGGATCTGGGAATACAGTCAATATTTCATTGAAAACGGCATCAGAGGTAGACAGGATCATAAAGAAAGCTTCTGGCACATTGGTAAAGTATTGAGTACAGGAGATGGGATGTTATGTTGAAGTTGTATAAAACATCGGTGAGGCCTAATTTGGAGCGTTGTGTGCAGTTTTGGTCACCGGCCTACAGGAAAGATGTAAACAAGGTTGAAAGAGTACAGAGAAAATTTACCAGGATGTAGCCAGGTTTGGAGGAGCTGAGTTATAAGGAAAGATTGAATAGGTTAGATAGATAGATAGATAGATAGATAGATAGATAGATAGATAGATAGATAGATAGATAGATAGATAGATACTTTATTCATCCCCATGGGGAAATTCAACTTTTTTTTTCCCAATGTCCCATACACTTGTTGTAGCAAAACTAATTACATACAATACTCAACTCAGTAAAAATATGATATGCATCTAAATCACTATCTCAAAAAGCATTAATAATAGCTTTTAAAAAGTTCTTAAGTCCTGGCGGTAGAATTGTAAAGCCTAATGGCATTGGGGAGTATTGACCTCTTCATCCTGTCTGAGGAGCATTGCATCGATAGTAACCTGTCGCTGAAACTGCTTCTCTGTCTCTGGATGGTGCTATGTAGAGGATGTTCAGAGTTATCCATAATTGACCGTAGCCTACTCAGTGCCCTTCGCTCAGCTACCGATGTTAAACTCTCCAGTACTTTGCCCACGACAGAGCCCGCCTTCCTTACCAGCTTATTAAGATGTGAGGCGTCCCTCTTCTTAATGCTTCCTCCCCAACACGCCACCACAAAGAAGAGGGCGCTCTCCACAACTGACCTATAGAACATCTTCAGCATCTCACTACAGACATTGAATGACGCCAACCTTCTTAGGAAGTACAGTCGCCTCTGTGCCTTCCTGCACAAGGCATCTGTGTTGGCAGTCCAGTCTAGCTTCTCTACAGTCTAGCTACAGTCTAGGACTGTATTCTTTAGAATGTAGAAGTTTGAGAGGAGGTTTGAGAGAGGTATATAAAATTATGAAGAGTATTGATAGGGAAAATGCAGGCAAGCTTTTTCCACTGAGGTTGGGTGGGACTACAACCAGAGGTTATGGTTTGAGGGTGAAAGGTGAAAGGTTTAAGGGAACATGAGGGGAAACCTCTTCACTCCGGGGGTTGTGAGAGCGTGGAACAACCTGCCAGAACAAGTGATGCACTCGAGCTGGATTTCAACGTTTGAGGGAAGGTTGGATCGGTACGAGGATGGTAGGGGTATGGAGGGCAATGCTCCCGGTGCAGATCGATGGGGCTAGGCAGTTTAAGTGGCACAACATGGACCAGATGGGCCAAAGGGCCTGTTTCTGTTCGGTACTTGTCCATGGCTCTAAAGATGGTGGAAAACAAAGCACTAATGCAGAAAACAACTATCGGTGTGCAAGAGTTTTTTCCGTAGTTTGGTGGCTGACGTGCAGGTCAGCTCCAGAACCTTTTGGCCTATGACTACAGTAGGCCGAGAGTGGATGCAATCATGCTGGCTCTCCATCTAGCCTTGGATCATCAGGTGAATAGTAAAACCCACATCAAGCTGCTGTGTATGATTACAGATCACCGTTCCACCATCAGTAATAATCAACAAGCTCGACCAGCGAGGCTTCCGTGCATCCTTCTGCATCTGGATACTTGGCCTCCTCATCGGGAAACCACGATCAGTGTGCGTCGGAAGTAAAAGCACCTCCTAGTTGACAACACCAGTGCACGTCAGGGATGAGAGCTTAGCTCATAGCTCCACTATCTCTGCACCCAAGATTGTGTGTCTCAGTACAGCTCTACTCTCTCTACACACACGATTGTGTGTCTCAGTACAGCTCTACTCTCTCTACACACACGATTGTGTGTCTCAGTACAGCTCTACTCTCTCTACACCCACGATTGTGTGTCTCAGTACAGCTCTACTCTCCCCACACCCATGATTGTGTGTCTCAGTACAGCTCTACTCTCTCTACACCCACGATAGTGTGTCTCAGTACAGCTCTACTCTCTCTACACCCACGATTGTGTGTCTCAGTACAGCTCTACTCTCTCTACACCCACGATTTTGAGTCTCAGTACAGCTCTACTCTCTCTACACACACGATAGTGTGTCTCAGTACAGCTCTACTCTCTCTACACCCACGATTGTGTCTCAGTACAGCTCTACTCTCTCTACACCCACGAGTGTGTGTCTCAGTACAGCTCTACTCTCTCCACACCCACGAGTGTGTGTCTCAGTACAGCTCTACTCTCTCTACACCCACGATTGTGTGTCTCAGTACAGCTCTACTCTCTCTACACCCACGATAGTGTGTCTCAGTACAGCTTTACTCTCTCTACACTCACGAGTGTGTGTCTCAGTACAGCTCTACTCTCTCTACACCCACGATAGTGTGTCTCAGTACAGCTCTACTCTCTCTACACCCACGAGTGTGTGTCTCAGTACAGCTCTACTCTCTCTACACACATGATAGTGTGTCTCAATACAGCTCTACTCTCTACACCCATGATAGTGTGTCTCAGTACAGCTCTACTCTCTACACCCACGATTGTGTGTCTCAGTACAGCTCTACTCTCTCTACACACACGATTGTGTGTCTCAGTACAGCTCTCTACACCCACAATTGTGTGTCTCAGTACAGTTCTCTACACCCACGATTGTGTGTCTCAGTACAGCTCTCTACACCCACGATTGTGTGTCTCAGTACAGCTCTACTCTCTCCATACCCACGACTGTGTTTCTCAGTACAGCTCTACTCTCTCTACACCCATGATAGTGTGTCTCAGTACAGCTCTACTCTCTCTACACCCACGATTGTGTGTCTCAGTACAGCTCTACTCTCTCTACACCCATGATTGTGTGTCTCAGTACAGCTCTACTCTCTCTACACCCACGATTGTGTGTCTCAGTACAGCTCTACTCTCTCTACACCCACGATTGTGTGTCTCAGTACAGCTCTACTCTCTCCGCACACACGATTGTGTGTCTCAGTACAGCTCTACTCTCTCCACACCCACGACTGTGTGTCTCAGTACAGCTCTACTCTCTCCACACCCACGACTGTGTGTCTCAGTACAGCTCTACTCTCTCCACACCCACGACTGTGTGTCTCAGTACAGCTCTACTCTCTCCACACCCACGATTGTGTGTCTCAGTACAGCTCTACTCTCTCCGCACCCACGATTGTGTGTCTCAGTACAGCTCTACTCTCTCCACACCCACGACTGTGTGTCTCAGTACAGCTCTACTCTCTCCACACCCACGAGTGTGTGTCTCAGTACAGCTCTACTCTCCCCACACCCATGATTGTGTGTCTCAGTACAGCTCTACTCTCTACACCCACGATTGTGTGTCTCAGTACAGCTCTACTCTCTCTAAACCCACGATTGTGTGTCTCAGTACAGCTCTACTCTCTCCATACCCACGACTGTGTTTCTCAGTACAGCTCTACTCTCTCTACACCCACGATTGTGTGTCTCAGTACAGCTCTACTCTCTCTAAACCCACGAGTGTGTGTCTCAGTACAGCTCTACTCTCTACACCCACGATTGTGTGTCTCAGTACAGCTCTACTCTCTCTACACCCACGATTGTGTGTCTCAGTACAGCTCTACTCTCTCTACACCCACGATTGTGTGTCTCAGTACAGCTCTACTCTCTCCATATCCACGACTGTGTTTCTCAGTACAGCTCTACTCTCTCTACACCCACGATTGTGTGTCTCAGTACAGCTCTACTCTCTCCATACCCACGACTGTGTTTCTCAGTACAGCTCTACTCTCTCTACACCCACGATAGTGTGTCTCAGTACAGCTCTACTCTCTCTACACCCACGATTGTGTGTCTCTGTACAGCTCTACTCTCTCTACACCCATGATTGTGTGTCTCAGTACAGCTCTACTCTCTCTACACCCACGATTGTGTGTCTCAGTACAGCTCTACTCTCTCTACACCCACGATTGTGTGTCTCAGTACAGCTCTACTCTCTCCGCACCCACGATTGTGTGTCTCATTACAGCTCTAATCTCTCCACACCCATGATTGTGTGTCTCAGTACAGCTCTACTCTCTCCGCACCCACGATTGTGTGTCTCAGTACAGCTCTACTCTCTCCACACCCACGACTGTGTGTCTCAGTACAGCTCTACTCTCTCCATACCCACGACTGTGTTTCTCAGTACAGCTCTACTCTCTCTACACCCATGATAGTGTGTCTCAGTACAGCTCTACTCTCTCTACACCCACGATTGTGTGTCTCAGTACAGCTCTACTCTCTCTACACCCATGATTGTGTGTCTCAGTACAGCTCTACTCTCTCTACACCCACGATTGTGTGTCTCAGTACAGCTCTACTCTCTCTACACCCACGATTGTGTGTCTCAGTACAGCTCTACTCTCTCCGCACACACGATTGTGTGTCTCAGTACAGCTCTACTCTCTCCACACCCACGACTGTGTCTCAGTACAGCTCTACTCTCTCCACACCAACGACTGTGTGTCTCAGTACAGCTCTACTCTCTCCACACCCACGATTGTGTGTCTCAGTAAAGCTCTACTCTCTCTACACCCACGATTGTGTCTCAGTACAGCTCTACTGTCTCTACACCCACGATTTTGAGTCTCAGTACAGCTCTACTCTCTCTGCACCCACGATTTTGTGTCTCAGTACAGCTCTACTCTCTCTACACCCACGATTGTGTGTCTCAGTACAGCTCTACTCTCTCTGCACTCACGATTGTGTGTCTCAGTACAGCTCTACTCTCTCCACACCCACGAGTGTGTGTCTCAGTACAGCTCTACTCTCTCCACACCCACGAGTGTGTGTCTCAGTACAGCTCTACTCTCTCTACACCCACGATAGTGTGTCTCAGTACAGCTTTACTCTCTCTACACTCACGAGTGTGTGTCTCAGTACAGCTCTACTCTCTCTACACCCACGATAGTGTGTCTCAGTACAGCTCTACTCTCTCTACACCCACGAGTGTGTGTCTCAGTACAGCTCTACTCTC
Organism: Hemitrygon akajei; assembly: GCF_048418815.1. Lineage (NCBI taxonomy): Eukaryota > Metazoa > Chordata > Chondrichthyes > Myliobatiformes > Dasyatidae > Hemitrygon > Hemitrygon akajei. The sequence continues at coordinate 7,189,517 of NC_133132.1, read as the reverse complement.
TCTACACACATGATAGTGTGTCTCAATACAGCTCTACTCTCTACACCCATGATAGTGTGTCTCAGTACAGCTCTACTCTCTACACCCACGATTGTGTGTCTCAGTACAGCTCTACTCTCTCTACACACACGATTGTGTGTCTCAGTACAGCTCTCTACACCCACAATTGTGTGTCTCAGTACAGTTCTCTACACCCACGATTGTGTGTCTCAGTACAGCTCTCTACACCCACGATTGTGTGTCTCAGTACAGCTCTACTCTCTCCATACCCACGACTGTGTTTCTCAGTACAGCTCTACTCTCTCTACACCCATGATAGTGTGTCTCAGTACAGCTCTACTCTCTCTACACCCACGATTGTGTGTCTCAGTACAGCTCTACTCTCTCTACACCCATGATTGTGTGTCTCAGTACAGCTCTACTCTCTCTACACCCACGATTGTGTGTCTCAGTACAGCTCTACTCTCTCTACACCCACGATTGTGTGTCTCAGTACAGCTCTACTCTCTCCGCACACACGATTGTGTGTCTCAGTACAGCTCTACTCTCTCCACACCCACGACTGTGTGTCTCAGTACAGCTCTACTCTCTCCACACCCACGACTGTGTGTCTCAGTACAGCTCTACTCTCTCCACACCCACGACTGTGTGTCTCAGTACAGCTCTACTCTCTCCACACCCACGATTGTGTATCTCAGTACAGCTCTACTCTCTCCGCACCCACGATTGTGTGTCTCAGTACAGCTCTACTCTCTCCACACCCACGACTGTGTGTCTCAGTACAGCTCTACTCTCTCCACACCCACGAGTGTGTGTCTCAGTACAGCTCTACTCTCCCCACACCCATGATTGTGTGTCTCAGTACAGCTCTACTCTCTACACCCACGATTGTGTGTCTCAGTACAGCTCTACTCTCTCTAAACCCACGATTGTGTGTCTCAGTACAGCTCTACTCTCTCCATACCCACGACTGTGTTTCTCAGTACAGCTCTACTCTCTCTACACCCACGATTGTGTGTCTCAGTACAGCTCTACTCTCTCTAAACCCACGAGTGTGTGTCTCAGTACAGCTCTACTCTCTACACCCACGATTGTGTGTCTCAGTACAGCTCTACTCTCTCTACACCCACGATTGTGTGTCTCAGTACAGCTCTACTCTCTCTACACCCACGATTGTGTGTCTCAGTACAGCTCTACTCTCTCCATATCCACGACTGTGTTTCTCAGTACAGCTCTACTCTCTCTACACCCACGATTGTGTGTCTCAGTACAGCTCTACTCTCTCCATACCCACGACTGTGTTTCTCAGTACAGCTCTACTCTCTCTACACCCACGATAGTGTGTCTCAGTACAGCTCTACTCTCTCTACACCCACGATTGTGTGTCTCTGTACAGCTCTACTCTCTCTACACCCATGATTGTGTGTCTCAGTACAGCTCTACTCTCTCTACACCCACGATTGTGTGTCTCAGTACAGCTCTACTCTCTCTACACCCACGATTGTGTGTCTCAGTACAGCTCTACTCTCTCCGCACCCACGATTGTGTGTCTCATTACAGCTCTAATCTCTCCACACCCATGATTGTGTGTCTCAGTACAGCTCTACTCTCTCCGCACCCACGATTGTGTGTCTCAGTACAGCTCTACTCTCTCCACACCCACGACTGTGTGTCTCAGTACAGCTCTACTCTCTCCACACCCACGAGTGTGTGTCTCAGTACAGCTCTACTCTCTCCGCACCCACGATTGTGTGTCTCAGTACAGCTCTACTCTCCCCATACCCACGACTGTGTGTCTCAGTACAGCTCTACTCTCTCCGCACACACGATTGTGTGTCTCAGTACAGCTCTACTCTCTCCGCACCCACGATTGTGTGTCTCAGTACAGCTCTACTCTCTCCACACCCACGATTGTGTGTCTCAGTACAGCTCTACTCTCCCCACACCCACGACTGTGTGTCTCAGTACAGCTCTACTCTCTCCACACCCACGAGTGTGTGTCTCAGTACAGCTCTACTCTCTCTACACCCACGAGTGTGTGTCTCAGTACAGCTCTACTCTCCCCACACCCACGAGTGTGTGTCTCAGTACAGCTCTACTGTCTCCATACCCACGACTGTGTTTCTCAGTACAGCTCTACTCTCTCTACACCCACGATTGTGTGTCTCAGTACAGCTCTACTCTCTCTACACCCACGATTGTGTGTCTCAGTACAGCTCTACTCTCTCTACACTCACGAGTGTGTGTCTCAGTACAGCTCTACTCTCTCCACACCCACGACTGTGTGTCTCAGTACAGCTCTACTCTCTCCACACCCACGAGTGTGTGTCTCAGTACAGCTCTACTCTCTCTACACCCACGATTGTGTGTCTCAGTACAGCTCTACTCTCTCCATATCCACGACTGTGTTTCTCAGTACAGCTCTACTCTCTCTACACCCACGATTGTGTGTCTCAGTACAGCTCTACTCTCTCCATACCCACGACTGTGTTTCTCAGTACAGCTCTACTCTCTCTACACCCACGATAGTGTGTCTCAGTACAGCTCTACTCTCTCTACACCCACGATTGTGTGTCTCTGTACAGCTCTACTCTCTCTACACCCATGATTGTGTGTCTCAGTACAGCTCTACTCTCTCTACACCCACGATTGTGTGTCTCAGTACAGCTCTACTCTCTCTACACCCACGATTGTGTGTCTCAGTACAGCTCTACTCTCTCCGCACCCACGATTGTGTGTCTCATTACAGCTCTACTCTCTCCACACCCATGATTGTGTGTCTCAGTACAGCTCTACTCTCTCCGCACCCACGATTGTGTGTCTCAGTACAGCTCTACTCTCTCCACACCCACGACTGTGTGTCTCAGTACAGCTCTACTCTCTCCACACCCACGAGTGTGTGTCTCAGTACAGCTCTACTCTCTCCGCACCCACGATTGTGTGTCTCAGTACAGCTCTACTCTCCCCATACCCACGACTGTGTGTCTCAGTACAGCTCTACTCTCTCCGCACACACGATTGTGTGTCTCAGTACAGCTCTACTCTCTCCGCACCCACGATTGTGTGTCTCAGTACAGCTCTACTCTCTCCACACCCACGATTGTGTGTCTCAGTACAGCTCTACTCTCCCCACACCCACGACTGTGTGTCTCAGTACAGCTCTACTCTCTCCACACCCACGAGTGTGTGTCTCAGTACAGCTCTACTCTCTCTACACCCACGACTGTGTGTCTCAGTACAGCTCTACTCTCCCCACACCCACGATTGTGTGTCTCAGTACAGCTCTGCTCTCTCTACACCCACGATTGTGTGTCTCAGTACAGCTCTACTCTCCCCACACCCACGACTGTGTGTCTCAGTACAGCTCTACTCTCCCCACACCCACGACTGTGTGTCTCAGTACAGCTCTACTCTCTCTACACCCATGATTGTGTGTCTCAGTACAGCTCTACTCTCCCCACACCCACGATTGTGTGTCTCAGTACAGCTCTACTCTCTCCACACCCACGAGTGTGTGTCTCAGTACAGCTCTACTCTCCCCACACCCACGATTGTGTGTCTCAGTACAGCTCTACTCTCTCCACACCCACGAGTGTGTGTCTCAGTACAGCTCTACTCTCTCCACACCCACGATTGTGTGTCTCAGTACAGCTCTACTCTCTCCGCACCCACGATTGTGTGTCTCAGTACAGCTCTACTCTCTCCACCCACGAGTGTGTGTCTCAGTACAGCTCTACTCTCTCCACACCCACGACTGTGTGTCTCAGTACAGCTCTACTCTCTACACACCCATGACTGTGTGTCTCAGTACAGCTCTACTCTCTCTACACCCACGATTGTGTGTCTCAGTACAGCTCTACTCTCTACACACCCATGACTGTGTGTCTCAGTACAGCTCTACTCTCTCCGCACCCACGATTGTGTGTCTCAGTGCAGCTCTACTCTCTCCGCACCCACGATTGTGTGTCTCAGTACAGCTCTACTCTCTCCGCACCCACGAGTGTGTGTCTCAGTGCAGCTCTACTCTCTCCGCACCCACGATTGTGTGTCTCAGTACAGCTCTACTCTCCCCACACCCACGAGTGTGTGTCTCAGTACAGCTCTACTCACTCTACACCCACAATTGTGTGTCTCAGTACAGCTCTACTCTCCCCACACCCACGAGTGTGTGTCTCAGTACAGCTCTACTCTCTCTACACCCACGAGTGTGTGTCTCAGTACAGCTCTGCTCTCTACACCCACGATTGTGTGTCTCAGTACAGCTCTACTCTCTCCACCCACGAGTGTGTGTCTCAGTACAGCTCTACTCTCTCCACACCCACGAGTGTGTGTCTCAGTACAGCTCTACTCTCTCTACACCCACGAGTGTGTGTCTCAGTACAGCTCTGCTCTCTACACCCACGATTGTGTGTCTCAGTACAGCTCTACTCTCTCCACCCACGAGTGTGTGTCTCAGTACAGCTCTACTCTCTCCACACCCACGAGTGTGTGTCTCAGTACAGCTCTACTCTCTCCACCCACGAGTGTGTGTCTCAGTACAGCTCTACTCTCTCCACACCCACGATTGTGTGTCTCAGTACAGCTCTACTCTCCCCACACCCACGACTGTGTGTCTCAGTACAGCTCTACTCTCTCTACACCCACGAGTGTGTGTCTCAGTACAGCTCTACTCTCTCCACCCACGAGTGTGTGTCTCAGTACAGCTCTACTCTCCCCACACCCACGACTGTGTGTCTCAGTACAGCTCTACTCTCCCCACACCCACGACTGTGTGTCTCAGTACAGCTCTACTCTCTCTACACCCATGATTGTGTGTCTCAGTACAGCTCTACTCTCCCCACACCCACGATTGTGTGTCTCAGTACAGCTCTACTCTCTCCACACCCACGAGTGTGTGTCTCAGTACAGCTCTACTCTCCCCACACCCACGATTGTGTGTCTCAGTACAGCTCTACTCTCTCCACCCACGAGTGTGTGTCTCAGTACAGCTCTACTCTCTCCACACCCACGACTGTGTGTCTCAGTACAGCTCTACTCTCTACACACCCATGACTGTGTGTCTCAGTACAGCTCTACTCTCTCCACCCACGAGTGTGTGTCTCAGTACAGCTCTACTCTCTCTACACCCACGAGTGTGTGTCTCAGTACAGCTCTACTCTCTCCACACCCACGAGTGTGTGTCTCAGTACAGCTCTACTCTCCCCACACCCACGACTGTGTGTCTCAGTACAGCTCTACTCTCCCCACACCCACGACTGTGTGTCTCAGTACAGCTCTACTCTCTCTACACCCATGATTGTGTGTCTCAGTACAGCTCTACTCTCTCTACACCCACGATTGTGTGTCTCAGTACAGCTCTACTCTCCCCACACCCACGATTGTGTGTCTCAGTACAGCTCTACTCTCTCCACACCCACGAGTGTGTGTCTCAGTACAGCTCTACTCTCCCCACACCCACGATTGTGTGTCTCAGTACAGCTCTACTCTCTCCACACCCACGAGTGTGTGTCTCAGTACAGCTCTACTCTCTCCATACCCACGATTGTGTGTCTCAGTACAGCTCTACTCTCTCCGCACCCACGATTGTGTGTCTCAGTACAGCTCTACTCTCCCCACACCCACGACTGTGTGTCTCAGTACAGCTCTACTCTCTCTACACCCACGATTGTGTGTCTCAGTACAGCTCTACTCTCTCTACACCCATGATTGTGTGTCTCAGTACAGCTCTATTCTTTACACCCACGATTGTGTGTCTCAGTACAGCTCTACTCTCTCTCCACCCACGAGTGTGTGTCTCAGTGCAGCTCTACTCTCTCCGCACCCACGATTGTGTGTCTCAGTACAGCTCTACTCTCCCCACACCCACGAGTGTGTGTCTCAGTACAGCTCTACTCTCTCCACACCCACGATTGTGTGTCTCAGTACAGCTCTACTCTCTCCGCACCCACGACTGTGTGTCTCAGTACAGCTCTACTCTCTCCACCCACGAGTGTGTGTCTCAGTACAGCTCTACTCTCTCCACACCCACGACTGTGTGTCTCAGTACAGCTCTACTCTCTACACCCACGATTGTGTGTCTCAGTACAGCTCTACTCTCTCTACACCCACGACTGTGTGTCTCAGTACAGCTCTACTCTCTCCACACCCACGAGTGTGTGTCTCAGTACAGCTCTACTCTCTCCACACCCACGAGTGTGTGTCTCAGTACAGCTCTACTCTCCCCACACCCACGATTGTGTGTCTCAGTACAGCTCTACTCTCTCCACACCCACGAGTGTGTGTCTCAGTACAGCTCTACTCTCTCCACACCCACGAGTGTGTGTCTCAGTACAGCTCTACTCTCTCCACACCCACGAGTGTGTGTCTCAGTACAGCTCTACTCTCTCTACACCCACGATTGTGTGTCTCAGTACAGCTCTACTCTCCCCACACCCACGAGTGTGTGTCTCAGTACAGCTCTACTCTCCCCACACCCACGAGTGTGTGTCTCAGTACAGCTCTACTCTCTCTACACCCACGAGTGTGTGTCTCAGTACTGCTCTACTCTCTCCACACCCACGATTGTGTGTCTCAGTACAGCTCTACTCTCTCCACACCCACGAGTGTGTGTCTCAGTACAGCTCTACTCTCTCTACACCCACGACTGTGTGTCTCAGTACAGCTCTACTCTCTACACACCCACGAGTGTGTGTCTCAGTACAGCTCTACTCTCTCCACACCCACGAGTGTGTGTCTCAGTACAGCTCTACTCTCTCTACACCCACGATAGTGTGTCTCAGTACAGCTCTACTCTCCCCACACCCACGATTGTGTGTCTCAGTACAGCTCTACTCTCTACACACACGACTGTGTGTCTCAGTACAGCTCTACTCTCCCCACACCCACGAGTGTGTGTCTCAGTACAGCTCTACTCTCCCCACACCCACGATTGTGTGTCTCAGTACAGCTCTACTCTCTACACACACGACTGTGTGTCTCAGTACAGCTCTACTCTCCCCACACCCACGAGTGTGTGTCTCAGTACAGCTCTACTCTCCCCACACCCATGATTGTGTGTCTCAGTACAGCTCTACTCTCCCCACACCCACGACTGTGTGTTTAGTTGACTGCTCCTTGTCTCTATCCTGATTCATGTGCGTCTTGGGACAGCTGAGACTATATGTATAACTTTGCCGATGATACTACTATCATTGGCAGAATTTCAGACGGCGATGAGTAGAACACTGATCTAAATCAGCTGTTTATATTTTTCCGTTCTGTGTTGCAATGTACTTCTACCCCAAAATAGCACATTCCATGACCTTTACCTGACTGTGAACTGAACTGAACTCAGAGATATGCCATCAATCCTGACCTCAGGCACTCTCTGTGATTTCATGTGTTTTCCCTGATTACCACCCAAATTCCACAGCCATGCAGATAACAGGCTGCTCTACAGCCCTCCAGTTGTGTAGGTGAGTGGCAGAATCTGAGGGGAACAGACACAAAAGGCAGGAGGAACTGAGAGTGAAACGTAGAAAACCTACAGCCCAATACAGGCCCTTCGGCCCACAATGCTGTGCCGAACATGTCCGAACCTTAGAAATTACCCAGGGTTACTCATAGCCTCTACTTTTCTGAGCTCCATGTACCTGTCCAGGAGTCTCTAAAAGACCCTGTCGTATCCACCTCCACCACCTCCGCTGGCAGTGAATTCCACGCACCTTAAAACTATGTCCCTCATGTTAGCCATTTCAGCCCTGGGAAAAAGCCTCTGATTATCCACACGATCAATGCCTCTCATCATCTTATACACCTCTATCAGGTCACCTCTCATGCTTCTTCACTCTAAGTTTGGGAGAATGAAATGTGAGTCGATGATTGTTTGGAATATCAACACCCACAAAATGCAGGAAGAACCCAGTCAGGCAGGACTAGACAGAAAGCCATCCGAACTGACACTCTGGATGAGGTTTAACATTTGTACTTGGGAGCACATGTAAAGGCAACAGTGAATCTCGACTGCCATCTACAACAAGCCTAAAAACTCCTCAGTCCTGCCCGTGGTCCCTTTCATTGGCACAGCAGACCACTGCTCAGCGCTCAGCGCAGAGGCTGCTGGTGCTTTATTAAATATTCCATCATGTTACTTTAATTCATATCTTGTGAACCCAATAGAAGTTCTTAATTGGAGTCAAAACAGATAAAAGATGCTGTTTATAAAATAGCATAATTACTTGCAGACTGCTCTCTGGTCCACAACCTCAGTTTTCAACTCTGCGGTGAAATCCCTTCATTCCACACAATTGTGCAAGAAGGCTCTTTATTCAAAACCCTTGGTTTGTGTTTCTGTCTTCAGCAGCCGTCGCAAATAACAACAATATCATTTAAAATGTACATTTCCATCAATTTAATACGTACAGTAAAGGAGGAAGGAAAAGGGAAGACCATGTGGGTTCTTAAAGCCAGAACTCTCTGTGACTTTATTTTACAGCAAGCCATGCAGAACACCCCCTTATTTTCATTCTCCTGTGAACAACGGTCTTGGAGAGATCATTGGTTAGGTTATGCACAGCATTTCCTTCCAGTTCAATCCCACAAACAATTCCCAGCTTTTTCACAACAAAGATGCAGGAAATCCGAGCAACAGACACAAAATGCAGGAGGAACTTGGCAGGCCGGGCAGCTTCTATGGGAAAAAGTACAGTCGGCATTTCGGGCCCAGACCTTTATCAGGACTGGAAACAAAAAGAGGAGTAGCCCGAGCTAGAAGGTGGGAGGAGGGGATGAAGAAGCACAAGGTGAGGGGTGAAACTGGGGGGCGGGGGTGGAGGGCACCGAAGTAAAGAGCTGGGAAGTTGACTGGTGAAAGAGATACAGGGCTGGAGAAGGGGAAAGCTGATGGGAGAGGAGAGAAGGCCACGGAAGAAAGAAGAAGGGGAGGAGCATTAGAGGGAGGTGATGGGCAGGTGAGGAGATGAGACGACAGAGGGAAATGGTGAAGGAGGGGGTGAGGGTGAGGGGCATCACCAGAGGTTTGAGCAACAGACGTTCAGGCCATCAGGTTGGAGACCACCAAGAAACGATATAAAGCGTGTTGCTTATCCAGCCTGAATGTGGCCCCAGCACAAGGGGCCACAGACTGACATCTCAGAATGGGAATGGGGGGAATTAAACTGGGCGGTCACTGAGAGATCCCTCTTCTTCCGGCTGACGGTGCTCGGTGAAGCAGTCGCTCAGTCCAGGTCAGGCCACACTGGGAGCCCAACAGACGCACAGGTAAAATATCGCCTCACCGGGGAGGACTATTTGAGACCCTGAATGGTGGTGAGGGAGGAGGTGTAGTACTGTTTCATTGGCAAGGATACATGCCGGGATGGAGGGGTGAATGGATATATGGAGCGATCCCTGCGGAAAGTTGGGGCAAGGGGGGTGGGGCAGGGAAGGGTGTGCTTGGTGGTGGGATCCCGTTGGAGATGGTGGAAGTTCTGGGGAATTATGCGCTGGATATGGAGGCTGGTAGGGTGGTAGGTGAGGACAAGAGGAACCCTATCCCTGGTAGGGTGGCGGGAGGATGGGGTAAGAGCAGACGTGTGCAAAGTGGAAGAGATGCGGTTGAGGGCAGTGTTGATAGTGGAGGAAAGGAAGCCATTTGTTCTGGAAGGAAAGCCTCATCCCGAGAGCAGATGTGACAGAGACGGAGAATGGAGAGAAGGGGATGGTGTTTTTACGAGTAGCCAGATGGGAAGAGGAATAGTCCAGGTAGCTGTGAGAGTCCGTGGGCTTAAAATAGACACCAGTAGATAAGCCGTCTCCAGAGATAGAGATCAAGAAAGGGGAAGGAGGTGTTGGAAACAGAGCAGATAAATTTGAGGGCAGGATGGAAATTGGAGACAAACTGGATGAAGTCGATGAGCTCCACGTGGATGCAGGAAGCAGCACCAATGCATTTGTTGATGCAGCGCAGGAAATATTGGGGAGAGGCACCATCATGGGCTTCCACAAAGCCAACAAAAAGGCAGGCATAGCTGGGACCCATAAGGCTACATGGCTACACAGTTTGTTTGGAGGAGCCGAAGGAGAAACTACAGAGAGTGAGGACAATTTCCGCCAGACGGAGGAGAGAGGTTGTTTCTGCTGTCCAGACGGAAATAGGGAGTTTTGAGGTCTTTCTGGTGAGATATGGAGGTGCATAGGGACTGGACATGGAAACCCTACAGCACAATACAGGCCCTTCGGCCCACAAAGCTGTGCTGAACACGTACTTTAGAAATTACCTAGGCTTACCTATAGCCCTCTATTTTTCTGAGCTCCATGTACCTATCCAGCAGTCTCTAAAAGACCCTATCGTGTCCGCCTCCACCATTGTCACTGGCAGCCCATTCCATTCACTCACCACTCTCTGCATATAAAACTTACCCCTGACATCTCCTCTGTGCCTACTCCCCAGCACCTTAAACCTGTGTCCTCTTTGGCAACCATTTCAGCCCTGGGAAAAACCCTCTGACTATCCACATGATCAATGCCTCTCATCATCTTATACACCTCTATCAGGTCACCTCTCATCCTCCGTCGCTCCAAGGAGAAAAGGCAGAGTTCACTCAACCTATTCTCATAAGGCACGCTCCCCAATCCAGGCAACATCCTTGTAAATCTCCTCTGCACCCTTTCTATGGCTTCCACATCCTTCCTGTAATGAAGAGCATTTTTTCTCTTCCTCTCCCCTTGTCTCTGCCTCCCCCCACTTACCTCTCCCTCCCCTCCCCTCCCTCTCTCCTAGTCGCTCACCCTCTCCACGTCCCTCTCCCTCCGCATCCCACTCCCTCCCTCTCCCGTACCGCCCTTCTCCCACACCCTCTCCCCCCCACTCCACCTCCCTCTAACTCCCACACTCCCCGTCCCCCTCCGTTTACCCCTCTCCTTCTCGCCTTGTCCCTGTCCCTTTGCTCCTCTTCCTCCCCTCACTCCCCCACCCTCTCCTTCTCCCCCTCCATCCCTCTCCCCCTCCGTCCCACTCATCTCTCTCCCTCACCTGCCCCATTCCCCCTACTCTCCTCCCCCAACCCTCCCCTTCCCTCCCCTCCACCTCCCTCTTCCCTACCCCTCTCCCTCTCCCACTCCCTCCCCCTCACCCTCACCTGCCCCATTCTCCTACCCCTCTCCCTCTGTACCTCTCCCTCTCCCCTTGTCCCAATCCTCCTTTCTCCCTCACACTCTACCTCCCTCTCACACTCTCTCCCTTGTCTCACCCCTTTCTCTCTCTCGTCTTGTCCCTCTCCCTCTCCCACACACTCTCCCCTACCCCTCTCCTCCCTTTCCCTCATAGTTTCTTATCCCACTCCTTCTACCCCTCCCTCTCCCCTTGTCCCTCTCCCTCTCCCACTCCCTCTCTCACTCCCTCTCACACTCTCCATTTGTCACTCCCTTTCCCTCTGTCTCCATCTCCCTCTCCCCTTGTCCCTCTCCCCCTCCCCTTGTCTCCCTCTCTCTCCCCTTGTTACTCTCCCTCTCCCTTTCCATCTCCACCTCTAACACATTCTCCTTGTTCCTCTCCCTCTTATTCACTCTCTCCTCCACTCTCTCCCTCTCCCCTCACTCTCTACTCATCTCTCTCCCTCTCATTCTCTCCTCGCCCCTCTCTCTCACACTCTTTCCTTGTCCCCTTCCTCTCCATCTCCCTCTCTCATTGTCCCTCTCCCTCACACTCTTCCCGTCCTTATCTCTCTCCCTCTCCCTCTCTCACACTCTCTCCCTTGTCCTCCCACTCCCTCCGCCCCTTGTCACTCTCCCTTTCCCTCTCCCCTGTCCCCTCCCCCTCCCCTCTCCTCCCTCTCCCTCCCCTCTCCTCCCTCTCCCTCCCCTCTCTCCTTCTCCCCTTGTCCCTATCCACCTCTCTCACTCTCTGCTTGTCCCTCTCCCTCATGCCTTGCCCTCTCCCCCGCTCCCTCCCCCGCTCCCTCCCCTCTCCCTCCCTCCCTCTCTCCCTCACACTCTCTCCTTATCCACCTCCCTCCCTCTCCCCCAGTTAGTTTCAGGGAGAGTGACGGACTTGTTTCACTGGGTTCACTGTGCTTTCTGGTTGTGTGTCTCTGGGAACAGCAGCTCAGGATGGGCCTGCACATCTTTCTCATAGACACCCAGAGGGAGCTGATGGAAAGCTGGCTTCTGGGAGAACCTCAGGACAATCTGAAAGCACCAGGAAGGTCTGACCGCAGATGTTTGAAAGCATTCTCAATCGTAGTTTGCCCATACCTCACTTCAGTATCTTGCGTGCAGACATCAGAACTGAACGCCGAATCTGGAATGGGAGAACACTGTATTTTACAAAACACCTCTAAGTATTCCGTTATCACTGCCGGGACAAAGTAATGGACACAGATTATCTAAAAGCATTTGAGGACAGAGAACCCCATTCATTTTGCCCCACAATGCTGAGTTTCTCCAGCAGATAGTGTTGCTAAAGATTTCAGCATCTGCAGTCAGGATTGTCTCCAACTCCAGTGGCGTTGTGAGGCCAGCTCTCGTATCCCATTTAGTAACAGACTGAAGTCCTTGCGAGCGTGCAGGCCTCTCCTTCACATGCTCTTCCAGCATTGTCGCCAGGACGACCTTCCACGTGGCGGTGCGCTGGGACTCCGGTGATGCCAACTGACGAAAGGCTGGCTCTGTCATGGAGTTAAGCCGGACAGACCGGACGGAGGCTGCAGCAGAACAAGGGACCCCACGGAAAATCCTGGCAATTCCGGACACCCGCTGCATGCCAACTTGGCTGAACTTTCAGTGACAGACGAAGTCAACTGTACTGCTCCGGAGGGTGCTATACGAGGTCATTGTCACCCTCGGTCATTAGCCTCTGTAATGAGTCAACGAACAGCAGAAGTGATACCCCTTCCCGTTAGACTGTTTGTGCTGACTTATTTTTCATCCTTTCTATTTCCCTGCTAACATTTGTGTATCTGTGCACATGTAATGCTAATGTGACGCTGTAATTTCCACTGGGAACAATAAAGGATCAATCTCTCTATCCAGAGACTGCAGATACAGATCTGACCACGTGACGAAGCGACCCTTCCCCTCTGTCACAAAGCTGCAGAATAACTCAGGTGAAGGAAATGAAATCCTAGTCTGAATTTGGAAAATTAACACAAGTCCGTGGTCCTGCACCTCGCCTGAAGCAGAAAAAAGTAATTCAGGACGTGGCAGTCCGCATTCCAGATCGCCAGCTGTGCCTCTGCACACTGAAGTCTTCGCTCATTTATACGTCCAATACATTTCAAAGCTGACTGGACTTCACTTTTTGGAATAGTTTGTGAAGACTGGCTCTTGTTTATATTAACGACCAACACTAGGGCTCTGCAGAGGCTGGAAATCCAGAGAAAACACAGAAAATATTACAGGAACTCAGCAGGTCAGGCAGCATCTATGGAAAGATTAAACAGATGCTGTTTCAGGCTGAGACACTTCAAGACTGACAGTCTTGAGCGAAACATCGACTGTTTATTCAATTCGACAGCTGCAGACAGACATGCTGAGCACCTCAGCCGTCGTGTCTCTGTATCAGTTACTGTATCTGACCTGATGAGTTTCCCCAGCGGTCCTGTCTCTGTATCAGTTACTGTATCTGACCTGATGAGTTTCCCCAGCGGTCCTGTCTCTGTATCAGTTACTGTATCTGACCTGATGAGTTTCCCCAGTGGTCCTGTCTCTGTATCAGTTACTGTATCTGACCTGATGAGTTTCCCCAGCGGTCGTGTCTCTGTATCAGTTACTGTATCTGACCTGATGAGTTTCCCCAGCGGTCCTGTCTCTGTATTAGTTACTGTATCTGACCTGATGAGTTTCCACAGCGGTCCTGTCTCTGTATCAGTTACTGTATCTGACCTGATGAGTTTCCCCAGCGGTCCTGTCTCTGTATCAGTTACTGTATCTGACCTGATGAGTTTCCACAGCGGTCCTGTCTCTGTATCAGTTACTGTATCTGAACTGATGAGTTTCCCCAGTGGTCCTGTCTCTGTATCAGTTACTGTAGCTGACCTGATGAGTTTCCCCAGCGGTCCTGTCTCTGTATCAGTTACTGTATCTGACCTGATGAGTTTCCCCAGCGGTCCTGTCTCTGTATCAGTTACTGTATCTGACCTGATGAGTTTCCCCAGCGGTCCTGTCTCTGTATCAGTTACTGTATCTGACCTGATGAGTTTCCCCAGCGGTCCTGTCTCTGTATCAGTTACTGTATCTGACCTGATGAGTTTCCCCAGCGGTCCTGTCTCTGTATCAGTGACTGTATCTGACCTGATGAGTTTCCCCAGCGGTCCTGTCTCTGTATCAGTTACTGTATCTGACCTGATGAGTTTCCCCAGCGGTCCTGTCTCTGTATCAGTTACTGTATCTGACCTGATGAGTTTCCCCAGCGGTCGTGTCTCTGTATCAGTTACTGTATCTGACCTGATGAGTTTCCCCAGCGGTCCTGTCTCTGTATCAGTTACTGTATCTGACCTGATGAGTTTCCACAGCGGTCCTGTCTCTGTATCAGTTACTGTATCTGACCTGATGAGTTTCCCCAGCGGTCCTGTCTCTGTATTAGTTACTGTATCTGACCTGATGAGTTTCCACAGCGGTCCTGTCTCTGTATCAGTTACTGTATCTGACCTGATGAGTTTCCCCAGTGGTCCTGTCTCTGTATCAGTTACTGTATCTGACCTGATGAGTTTCCCCAGCGGTCCTGTCTCTGTATCAGTTACTGTATCTGACCTGATGAGTTTCCCCAGTGGTCCTGTCTCTGTATCAGTTACTGTATCTGACCTGATGAGTTTCCCCAGCGGTCCTGTCTCTGTATCAGTTACTGTATCTGACCTGATGAGTTTCCCCAGCGGTCCTGTCTCGGTATCAGTTACTGTATCTGACCTGATGAGATTCCCCAGCGGTCCTGTCTCTGTATCAGTTACTGTATCTGACCTGATGAGATTCCCCAGCGGTCCTGTCTCGGTATCAGTTACTGTATCTGACCTGATGAGTTTCCCCAGCGGTCCTGTCTCTGTATCAGTTACTGTATCTGACCTGATGAGTTTCCCCAGCGGTCCTGTCTCTGTATTAGTTACTGTATCTGACCTGATGAGTTTCCCCAGCGGTCCTGTCTCTGTATTAGTTACTGTATCTGACCTGATGAGTTTCCACAGCGGTCCTGTCTCTGTATCAGTTACTGTATCTGACCTGATGAGTTTCCCCAGTGGTCCTGTCTCTGTATCAGTTACTGTATCTGACCTGATGAGTTTCCCCAGCGGTCCTGTCTCTGTATCAGTTACTGTATCTGACCTGATGAGTTTCCCCAGCGGTCCTGTCTCTGTATCAGTTACTGTATCTGACCTGATGAGTTTCCCCAGCGGTCCTGTCTCTGTATCAGTTACTGTATCTGACCTGATGAGTTTCCCCAGCGGTCCTGTCTCTGTATCAGTTACTGTATCTGACCTGATGAGTTTCCCCAGCGGTCCTGTCTCTGTATCAGTTACTGTATCTGACCTGATGAGTTTCCCCAGTGGTCCTGTCTCTGTATCAGTTACTGTATCTGACCTGATGAGTTTCCCCAGCGGTCCTGTCTCTGTATCAGTTACTGTATCTGACCTGATGAGTTTCCCCAGCGGTCCTGTCTCTGTGTCAGTTACTGTATCTGACCTGATGAGTTTCCCCAGCGGTCCTGTCTCGGTATCAGTTACTGTATCTGACCTGATGAGTTTCCCCAGCGGTCCTGTCTCTGTATCAGTTACTGTATCTGACCTGATGAGTTTCCCCAGCGGTCCTGTCTCTGTATCAGTTACTGTATCTGACCTGATGAGTTTCCCCAGCGGTCCTGTCTCTGTATCAGTTACTGTATCTGACCTGATGAGTTTCCCCAGCGGTCCTGTCTCTGTATCAGTTACTGTATCTGACCTGATGAGTTTCCCCAGCGGTCCTGTCTCTGTATCAGTTACTGTATCTGACCTGATGAGTTTCCCCAGCGGTCCTGTCTCTGTATCAGTTACTCTATCTGACCTGATGAGTTTCCCCAGCGGTCCTGTCTCTGTATCAGTTACTGTATCTGACCTGATGAGTTTCCCCAGCGGTCCTGTCTCGGTATCAGTTACTGTATCTGACCTGATGAGTTTCCCCAGCGGTCCTGTCTCTGTATCAGTTACTGTATCTGACCTGATGAGTTTCCCCAGCGGTCCTGTCTCGGTATCAGTTACTGTATCTGACCTGATGAGTTTCCCCAGCGGTCCTGTCTTGGTATCAGTTACTGTATCTGACCTGATGAGTTTCCCCAGCGGTCCTGTCTCTGTATCAGTTACTGTATCTGACCTGATGAGTTTCCCCAGCGGTCCTGTCTCGGTATCAGTTACTGTATCTGACCTGATGAGTTTCCCCAGCGGTCCTGTCTCTGTATCAGTTACTGTATCTGACCTGATGAGTTTCCCCAGCGGTCCTGTCTCTGTATCAGTTACTGTATCTGACCTGATGAGTTTCCCCAGCGGTCCTGTCTCTGTATCAGTTACTGTATCTGACCTGATGAGTTTCCCCAGCGGTCCTGTCTCTGTATCAGTTACTGTATCTGACCTGATGAGTTTCCCCAGCGGTCCTGTCTCTGTATCAGTTACTGTATCTGACCTGATGAGTTTCCCCAGCGGTCCTGTCTCTGTATCAGTTACTGTATCTGACCTGATGAGTTTCCCCAGCGGTCCTGTCTCTGTATCAGTTACTCTATCTGACCTGATGAGTTTCCCCAGCGGTCCTGTCTCTGTATCAGTTACTCTATCTGACCTGATGAGATTCCCCAGCGGTCCTGTCTCTGTATCAGTTACTGTATCTGACCTGATGAGTTTCCCCAGTGGTCCTGTCTCTGTATCAGTTACTGTATCTGACCTGATGAGTTTCCCCAGTGGTCCTGTCTCTGTATCAGTTACTGTATCTGACCTGATGAGTTTCCCCAGCGGTCCTGTCTCTGTATCAGTGACTGTATCTGACCTGATGAGTTTCCCCAGCGGTCCTGTCTCTGTATCAGTTACTGTATCTGACCTGATGAGTTTCCCCAGCGGTCCAGTCTCGGTATCAGTTACTCTATCTGACCTGATGAGTTTCCCCAGCGGTCCTGTCTCTGTATCAGTTACTGTATCTGACCTGATGAGTTTCCCCAGCGGTCCTGTCTCGGTATCAGTTACTGTATCTGACCTGATGAGTTTCCCCAGCGGTCCTGTCTCTGTATCAGTTACTGTATCTGACCTGATGAGTTTCCCCAGCGGTCGTGTCTCTGTATCAGTTACTGTATCTGACCTGATGAGTTTCCCCAGCGGTCCTGTCTCTGTATCAGTTACTGTATCTGACCTGATGAGTTTCCCCAGTGGTCCTGTCTCTGTATCAGTTACTGTATCTGAACTGATGAGTTTCCCCAGCGGTCGTGTCTCTGTATCAGTTACTGTATCTGACCTGATGAGTTTCCCCAGCGGTCCTGTCTCTGTATCAGTTACTCTATCTGACCTGATGAGTTTCCCCAGCGGTCCTGTCTCTGTATCAGTTACTGTATCTGACCTGATGAGTTTCCCCAGCGGTCCTGTCTCTGTATCAGTTACTGTATCTGACCTGATGAGTTTCCCCAGCGGTCCTGTCTCTGTATCAGTTACTGTATCTGACCTGATGAGTTTCCCCAGCGGTCCTGTCTCTGTATCAGTTACTGTATCTGACCTGATGAGTTTCCCCAGCGGTCCTGTCTCTGTATCAGTTACTGTATCTGACCTGATGAGTTTCCCCAGCGGTCCTGTCTCTGTATCAGTTACTGTATCTGACCTGATGAGTTTCCCCAGCGGTCCTGTCTCTGTATCAGTTACTGTATCTGATTCAGATTGAGTTTATTTATCACACGTATGTCGAAACATATGGACAGATCAGAATGTGCCATTTGTGTCAATGACCAACACAACGGGGTTGTGTCAGGGCTGCCTGCAAGTGTGTCTCTCTTTTTCAGCCGCAGCATAGCATGGCCACAGTGCTCACAGACCAACCGGGATCAACAACGCCCTCCTTCCCTTCCTCCCCCCCATGCCCCTATGCAGAGTCACAGTCTGCAATCCCAGGTCAGTGTGTGTCTGCACTCCACTTGTAGTTGTGTGGCCATTGGCTTCTGCTTCCCCAGTTGTCTTGCAGATTGGGGGCTTTGGCCACTTGGCCATGACTTCCGGACTTCTGAGCATCATTCGGGCTTCATTCTTCAGTGTCAACCTGGTATTTGCGATAACAGCGATGCACGTACTGGATGAAGATCACGGACACCTGGGCTCGAGTTCCGCATGCATCGATGACAGGACCCCCTGCATTGTAGGCCTTAAACTTTAGTCTCTCTGATTTGTGTCCAGGGGATCACCATACTTGTGCCTTCTTTATGTAGGGACCCCTGTTTCCCTGATCCCTCCGACTCCTGGGGGGCACCAACTCTCATCATCGCTGATTCGCCCATGGGTATCCTTTGCTACATGTCTATGTCATTGGCCTTTGTACAGGGTGCACAGTCCCGACCTCTAATTTCACCACATCCCTGCCCATAAAACCTCACATGAGCCTTAATTTCCCTTCCTGTAACCAAAACCAGCCCTGTCATTTAAAAATTTTGAGTTTTTTGATGGAGTTAGCCATATGTTTGACTATGGCAGCTTTCTGCTGAACATGAGCGGGAATGATCGAACCTGCTGTTCTGCCCGGTGTGAAGGTGTGTAGATTCCCTCTCTCTCCCCGTCACCACAGCCTGCCCCTCCCTTACCGCCCCCCCCCCCCATTCTGAGAACGCTACTGCTCTCCGGTCATCTGCTGACAGCCAACTCCAATTGCCTGGGGAGGGATGGGAGAATTAGCTTGTGGTGCAGCCAAGGATGAGCTGTGCCAACCGGTGCCCCACTCCTCCCGTACAAAGGCTGGTCCAGCCCAAGAAGATAGTGCCCCAATCCTGGTCAAACGTTTCCATCCGTATACACAAGCCATGTACTGACTCCTCATGAATCCCAACACTGGCGTAAGCAGCAGGAGTAGGAATCAGATATCACAAGTGGGAACAATTTTCTTGCTTCTGGCTTATCTATGCCTTCAATCATTTTATGTTTCGATGAGATCCCCTCTCAGTTTAATGAATTCTAATCGGTATTCTTCCATGTGACTCGATCTCTTTGAGGTCAAACCTTCATCTCCAGAGTCGGCCCAGTAAACCTCCTCTCCACGGCCTCCAGACCCAGGTAAGGAGACCAGAGCTGAGTGCAGTACTCCAGACGCAGCCTCACCTCCTTGCTCTTAAACTCAACCGCTCTCACAATGAATTGGACAGGCACTCATTTACCTTGTCAGACACTCCCCAGGGCTGCTTTCGAACGTCTCGTGCTCAGACTCAGCTCCCGCTCATTCAGACACTTCCTCCTAACCTCCACATTTCCTTCCTGCTCACCACTGCCGAAATAATACACCCTTTCCAATTCCTCATCTTGCTGTTGTTACACCATTTCCCGTGCACTCCTCCTGTAAGCTCAGCCTTTCCCCCCCTCCGGCCCTCTGCACGTTGGTAGGAGGAATAAAGGCACAGCCTATCTTCAGAACAGGCACTAAATTCAGAGAGCAGAGTCCTTGCGAAGGTTGATGTGGTGGGTGAGGAAGGCAACGGCAATGTTAGCATTCATTTCGAGCCGAATGGGTAATGAAAGCAAGGATGTAACGCTGGGGCTTTCTGGTATTGTGAGCAGTTCTGGGCCCCTTATTTAACAGAGGCACTGGAGTGGGTCCAGAGGAGGTTCACGAGAATGATTCTGGGAGTGTAAGGGTTGATGTATAAGGAGCATTTTGATACTCTAGAGCGGTACTTACAGGAATGAGAAGAATCAAGGGGCAATCGCATTGAAATCTGCCAAATATTGAAAAATCCTAGATAAAGGATTTATTTCTCCCTCTCCCTTTCCCTTTCACTCTCTCTCCGTCTCCCTATCCCCCTACTCTCTCCCTCACTTTCACTCTCTCCCTCTCCCTTTCCCTCTACCTTTCCATCTCCCTCTCTCTCTGTCCCCCTCTCTATCCCTTTCTCTCTGTCCCCCTCCCTATCCCTCTCTCTCTGTCCCCCTCCCTACCCCTCACTCTCACTCTCTCTCTCTCACTCTGACCTCAGACGTGGGGGAGCCAAGGCTCCCGTAGACACCCAGAGCAAGGAGTCTAAAACAGGTAATAATTCAGTAATCTTCAGCAAATGTGTGCCAGGACCGCCTGCACTTCTGTCAGCTCACAGTTCCTCCTGACAACTCGCACAAAGTGCCAGAGGAACTTGGCAGGTCAGGCAGCATTTATGAAAGGGAATAAACATGCTCGTGCATGAATCACAGAAGGTTGGTTTGTAGGTGCAGCAGGCTAACAAGAAGGCAAATGGGATGTTGGCCTTCATTGCTAGAGGGATTGAATTTAAGAGCAGGGAGGTTACGCTATAGGGAACTGGTGAGGCCACAGCCGGAGTCCTACGTGCAGTTCTGGTCTCCGCACTTGAGGGAGGATATACTGGCTTTGGAGGCGGTGCAGAGGAGGTTCACCAGGTTGATTCCAGACATGAGTGGGGTTAGACTATGAGGAGAGATTTAAACTCCTGTGACTGCACTCGCTGGAATTCAGAAGAATGAGAGGAGGTCTTATATAAAAATATAAAATTATGAAAAGGATAGATAAGATAGAGGCAGGAAATTGTTTCCACTGGTAGGTGAAACTAGACTAGGGAACATAGCCTCAAGATTCGGGGGAGTAAATTTAGGAGGAACTGCTTTTCCTTGAAGGTGGTGGACCTGTGGAATTCTCTGCCCAATGAAGCAGTGGAGGCTGCCTCCGTAAATATGTTTAAGACAGGGTTGGATAGAGTTTTGCATTGTAGGGGGGATTAAGGGTTCGGTGGAGATGAGTTCATGGCCAGATCAGGTGGAGCAGGTTTAATGAGCCAGATGGCTGACCTGCTCTAACTGCATCATCAGGACTGGAAAGGAAGTGAGGAGAAGCCGGAATAAGAAGGTTGGGTGGGGGGAGGAAAAGCTGGCAGGATCTCCAGGATGTGCCAGGTGAGGGGAAGGTTGTGGGTGGGAGAGGGGGGTTGATGTGAGAGGCTGGGTAGTGACATGTGCACAAGGTCAATGGCTGAAGAAAGACTGTAATAGACAGGACAGTGAGCATGGAATAGAGTGGGGCAGCAGGGGGAGAAGACGACAAGTCATGTGGGTGGGAGGAGGGAATACAGGATTGAAAGGGTCACCAGAATGGGGGAGAATGAAGGGGATAAACGGAGGGTGGTGGTTACTGGAAGTTAGAGACATTGATGTTCATGCCCTCTGGTTGGAGACTACCCAGATGGAATATGAGATGTTGCTCCTCCAACCCGCATCTGGCTCAACGTGGTAGTAGGGAAGATTGTGGACAGACGTGTCGGTGTGGGGTGGGAAGTGAAATTGAAACGGGTGGCCACCAGGAGATCCAGGCTGTCGAGGCTGATGGAGCAAAGGTACATGACAAAATGGTTCCCCAATTTGAGTCGGGTCTTACTGATGTAGCTGAAGCCGCAGGTTAGTGAACTGGGAATTTCTCATGGCATGTTGGGATACTCTGGTTGATGAACGTGTGGCACCAGACAGCAGCAGGCCCGTAGGTTCTGAGCAGAGTGCGGCACTCTGATGCTGTACTCTGTAATGCTGACGATGAAGGCAGGAATTCAGCACTCTATCTACTGGTGCTGTGCCTTTAGGAATCTGTCAATCAGAATCAGCTTCATTCTCATGAAATCTGTTGTGTTGTGGCAGCAAGGCATAAAATTACAACTTCATTTATTTTTCTAACAATATAACTTACAAAAATAACTAAATATTGCAATCTTTGTTCCTCGGTTCTCCCTGTGGCCCTAACATTAACTCACACTCCACAGGACTCATCGACTTGACTAGCCAGCTGATATCCTTCGATTGCCTGCCTTTATCTTTCACTTGACCCTGAATTTTCACTATTTCACCTTTAAATGACTCCCACTTGTCAGATGGGAACTTACATAGTTTCTCCCCGTCTACTCCTGTCAAAGTAATGTTGAAATCGACCGTCCCTCCAACTCAGGCACAGGCCATCCTTTCCTTTTACCCTAGCTCCCGTGCCCTTATCAGATGAGGGCCACTCTCCTGCTGGCCCTCATCCAGCTGCCGTGTGCTCTCTTCGGTCACGTCAGGTTAGACCGCTGACTGCCGGGACATCTGTGCCCTGCCCCCAGCACAGTATTCACACGCTTTTCGCACTTGAGATCTATCGTGCGTTGTCTGTTTGAGGAAGAGCTTCTTCCCCTCCACCATCAGGTTTCTGAACAGACAATCGACCCATCGACGTTACCTCTCTTTATGCACGACTGATTGAATTAGATATATTTCTTACTGTAATCTATGGTATTTTATTTGTGTTGCAATGTCCTCATTGTCAGTCACTCTGATGCACGTGGTCTCGGCTGAAGGGCTTTCTGTCATGACCTTAGTACTGAACTGCACAGATTGTGCAGACTTGCTCTTCTGTTTGTTCTGCCTCGGTGACCACAGCAAGATCGCTTAACCTAATGCTGACCCTTCACACAACTACCATTAGGGAGGAAGTACAGGAGCCTGAACACCGACACTCAGCTCTTCCCTTTTTCCACCAGATTTCTGAACAGTCGATGAATTTACAAACATTTCCTCATTCTCTGCACTGTTTATCCTTTCTTTGCAATTTATGGTGATTTTGTATCTGTAGCCACAAAACAACAAATTTTATTTCGTGTATGCCCATGATAATAAACCTGTCATTTTCTCCTTGCATCAAAATACCTATTCAAGAAATGGACCTCCATCAGGTCAGCTCTCATCCTCCGTTGCTCCAAGGAGAAACAGCCGAGTTCACTACAACTATTCTCATAAGGCATGCTCCCCAATCCAGGCAACATCCTTGTGAATCTCCTCTGCACCCTTTCTATGGCTTCCACATCCTTCCTCTAGTGAGGCGACCAGAACTGAGCACAGTACTCCAAGTGGGGTCTGACCAGGGTCCTATAGCTCAAACATTACCTCTCGGCTCTTAAACTCAAACCCATGATTGATGAAGGCCAATACACCATATGCCTTCTTAACCACAGAGTCAACCTGCGTAGCAGCTTTGAGCGTCCTATGGACTCGGACCCCAAGATCCCTCTGATCCTCCACACTGCCAAGAGTCTTACCATTAATACTATATTCTGCCATCATTTTTGACCTACCAAACTGAACCACTTCACACTTATCTGGGTTGAACTCCATTTGCCACTTCTCAGCCCATTTTTGCATCCTATCAATGTTCCGCTGTAACCTCTGACAGCCCTCCACACTATCCACAACACCTCCAACCTTTATGTCATCAGCAAATTTACTAACCCATCCCTCCACTTCTTCATCCAGGTCATTTATAAAAATCACAAAGAATAGGGGTCTCAGAACAGATCCCTGAGGCACACCACTAGTCACCGACCTCCATGCAGAATATGACCCGTCTACAACCACTCTTTGCCTTCTGTGGGCAAGCCAGTTCTGGATCCACAAAACAATGTCCCCTTGGATCCCATGCCTTCATTACTTTCTCAGTAAGCCTTGCATGGGGTACCTTATCAAATGCCTTGCTGAAATCCATCTACGGCTCTACCTTCATCAATGTGTTTAGTCACATCCTTAAAAAAATTCAATCAGGCTTGTAAGGGATGAGCTGCCTTTGACAAAGCCATGCTGACTATCCCTAATCATATTATGCCTCTCCAAATGTTCATAAATCCTGCCTCTCAGGATCTTCTCCATCAACTTACCAACCACTGAGGTAAGACTCACTGGTCTATAATTTCCTGGGCTATCTCTACTCCCTTTCGTGAATAAGGGAACAACATCCACAACCCTCCAATTCTCCGGAACCTCTCCTGTCCTCATTGATGATGCAAAGATCATCGCCAGAGGCTCAGCAATCTCCTCCCTCACGTCCCACGGTAGCCTGGGGTATATCTCATCTTTCCTGGTGACTTATCCAACTTGATGCTTTCCAAAAGCTCCTGCACTTCCTCCTTTTTAATATCTTCATGCTCAAGCTTTTCAGTCTGCTGTAAGTCATCACTACAATCGCCCAGGTCCTTTTCCGTAAGGAATACGCAAGGAATGTATTCATTAAGTACCTCTATCTCCTCCGGTTCCGTAGACCCTTTTCCACTGTCACACTTGATTGGTCCTATTCTCTCACGCCTTATCCTCTTGCTGGTAACATACTTGCAGAATGCCTTGGGGTTTTCCTTAATCCTGTCTGCCAAGGCCTTCTCACGGCCCCTTCTGGTTCTCCTAATTTCTTTCCTGAGCTCCTTCCTGCTAGCCTTATAGCTTTCTAGTTCACTATCATTACCTAGCTCTTTGAATCTTTCATAAGCTCTTCTTTTCCTCTTGACTAGATTTACAACAGCCTTTGTACACCATGGTTCCTGTACTCTACCATCCTTTCCCTGTCTCATTGGAACGTACCTATGCAGAACTCCACGCAAATATCCCCTGAACATTTGCCACATTTCTTCCATGCATTTCCCTGAGAACATCTGCTCCCAATTTATGCTTCCAGTTTCCTGCCTGATAGCCTCATATTTCCCCTTACTCCAAATAAACGCTTTCCTAACTTGTCTGTTCCTATCCCTCTCCCATGCTATGGTAAAGGAGATAGAACTGTGATCACTATCTCCAAAATGCTCTCCCACTGAGAGACCTGACACCTGACCTGACCAGGTTCATTTCCCAATACCAGATCAAGTACAGCCTCGCCTCTTGTAGGCTTATCTACATATTGTGTCAAGAAACCTTCCTGAATACACCTAACAAACTCCATCCCATTTAAACCCCTTGCTCTAGGGAGATGCCAATCAATATTTGGGAAATTAAAATCTCCCACCACCACGACCCTGTTATTATTACACCTTTCCAGAATCTGTCTCCCTATCTGCTCCTCAATGTCCCTGTTACTATTGGGTGGTCTATAAAAAACACCCAGTAGAGTTATTGTCCCCTGTCCTGTTCCTAACTTCCACCCACAGAGACTCTGTAGACAATCCCTCCATGTCTTCCTCCTTTTCTGCAGCCGTGACCCAATCTCTGATCAGCAGTGCCACACCCCCACCTCTTTTGCCTCCCTCACTGTCCTTTCTGAAATATGTAAAGCCTGGCACTCTGTGACCATTCCTGTCCCTGAGCCATCCAAGTCTCTGTAATGGCCACAACATCATAGCTCCAAGTACTGATCCACGTTCTAAGCTCATCTGCTTTGTTCATAACACTCCTCACATTAAAATGGACACATCTCAAGCCTTCAGTCTGAGCGCGTCCCTTCTCAATCACCTGCCTATCCTCCCTCTCGCACTGTCTACAAGCTTTCTCTATTTGTGAGCTAACCTCCTCTTCCCCAGTCTCTTCAGTTTGGTTCCCACACCCCAGTGATCCTAGTTTAAACTCTCCCCAACAGCCTTAGCAAACCTCCCTGCCAGGATATTGGTCCCCTTCGGATTCAAGTGCAACCCGTCCTTTTTGTACAGGTCACTCCTGCCCCAAAAGACGTCTCAATGATCCAGAAATCTGAATCCTTGCCCCCTGCTCGAATCCCTCACTTATCCTCCACCTCATTCTATTCCTATACTCACTGTCATGTGGCACAGGCAGTAATCCCGAGATTACTACCTTTGCGGTCCTGTTTCTCAACTTCCTTCCTAACTCCCTGTAGTCTGTTTGCAGGACCCCCTCCCGTTTCCTACCTACGTCGTTGGTACCAATATGTGCCACAACTTCTGGCTGTTCTCCCTCCCACTGCAGGCTATCTTGGACGTGATCTGAAACATCCCGGACCCTGGCACCTGGGAGGCAAACTACTATCCGAGTTTCTTTCCTGCGTCCACAGAATCGCCAGTCTGACCCCCTGACTGCAGAGTCCCTGAGAGGATGATTGCCACAGTACATCATAAAAATTGGTAAGGGTTGATGGAAACGTGCTAAATTTCTTTAGCCTCCTGAGGAAGTGAAGGGCATGGAGAGGAAATGTTTAGAAGAATTCGGGCCAAACATAGGCCATTGGCATTTGTGTAGATGGGCAGCTTGGTAAGGGTGGATGAGCGAAATTCAAAGGGCCCCTGATAACAAGGTTCCACTCCCAGGTAAGCTCAATGCCTTTCATGCCAGCTTTGACCAACAGAACATTTGGAAACTCCCACAGCCCCCATCGACCCTGAAATGTCAGTCTCCGAGGACAACAATAGAGCATCCTTCGCTGATTGGAGTACTGCGCAGATGCAGTAGAAGTCCGGCGAAGAGCTTGAAAAACTCAGTCTCCGTTAAGAAAGGGGCACCAGCTAGTGGAGCAGTGGGAGTGGCCTGAGTCAGCGTGGTATGGCTTTGGCACAACAGGGCTTCAGTGAGAACAGGCGGAGGTTAGGTAAGTGTATTTCTTACTTAACGTAAGAGGATAGGGGGTATATCTCAGAGCTAGTGTTCTGTTCTGGGTGGCAGGTGTGGGATTTCTGGAAGACTCCCAGCCTCCCGAGTGGCCACATTTGCACCTTTTCCTTTGTGACGGCAACGTCACTCACTCCTGCTCCCTGACACTCTCGCACCTCTGGCACACTGCTAGTGTCTTCCACAGTGAAGACTGATGCAAAGTATTCGTTAAATTCAACTGTCATTTCTTCATCCCCCATTACTACTTCACTAGCATCATTTTCCAGTGCTCCAATATCAACTCTTACCTCCCTTTTACTCTTTATATAACTGAAAAAACTTTCAGTATCCTGCTTTATATTATTGGCTAGTCTGCCCTCAAAATTCATCTTTTCCCTTCTTATCGCTTTCTGAGTTCCGTTTCGTTGAACCACTGGAAAACGATGCTGGTGAGGTGGTAATGGTGAACAAAGAAATGGCAGAGGAACCTATTGGGTACTTTGCATCAGTCTTCACTGTGGACTACACTAGCAGTGTGTCAGGGAGCGTGAATGCGTGTCATTGCTATTACAAAGGAAAAAGTGCCAGGCAAACTGAAATGTCTTAAGGTGGATAAGTCAACTGAGCCAGATGGACGACATCCCAGAGTCCTGAGAGAGGTTGCTGAGGAGACAATGGATACAGTGGTCGTGATCTTTCAAGAATCACTTGATTCTGGTATGGTCCTGGAGTACTGGAAGATTGCAAATGTCACTTCACTTTTTAAGAAGGGAGCAAGGCAAAATAAAGGAAATTATAGAGCAAACACGAGGAAATCTGCAGATGCTGGAAATTCAAACAACAACACACACAAAATGCTGGTGGAACACAGCAGGCCAGGCAGCATCTATAGGGAGAAGCACTGTCGACGTTTCAGGCCGAGACCCTTCGTCAGGACTAACCGAAAGGAGAGATAGTAAGAGATTTGAAAGTAGTGAGGGGAGGGGGAAATGCAAAATGATAGGAGAAGACCGGAGGGGGTGGGATGAAGCTAAGAGCTGGAAAGGTGATTGGCGAAAGTGATACAGAGCTGGAGAAGGGAAAAGGATCATGGGACGGGAGGCCTCAGGAGAAAGAAAGGGGGGGGGGAGCACCAAAGGGAGATGGAGAACAGGCAAACAACTAAATATGTCAGGGATGGGGTAAGAAGGGGAGGAGGGGCATTAACAGAAGTTAGAGAAGTCAATGTTCATGCCATCAGGTTGGAGGCTACCCAGCCGGTATATAAGGTGTTGTTCCTCCAACCTGAGTTTGGATTCATTTTGACAATAGAAGAGGCCATGGATAGACATATCAGAATGGGAATGGGATGTGGAATTAAAATGTGTGGCCACTGGGAGATCCTGCTTTTTCTGGCTGACCGAGTGTAGGTGTTCAGCGAAATGGTCTCCCAGTCTGCGTCAGGTCTCACCAATATATAAAAGGCCACACCGGGAGCACCGGACGCAGTATACCACACCAGCCAACTCACAGGTGAAGTGTCGCCTCACCTGGAAGGACTGTCTGGGGCCCTGAATGGTGGTGAGGGAGGAAGTGTAAGGGCAGGTGTAGCACTTGTTCCGTTTACAAGGATAAGTGCCAGGAGGGAGATCAGTGGGAAGGGATGGGGAGAGGGGACGAGTGGACAAGGGAGTCGCATAGGGAGGATCCCTGCGAAAAGCAGAAAGGGGTGGGGAGGGAAAGATATGCTTGGTAGTGGGATCCAAGGTGGCGGAAGCTACAGAGAATTATACATTGGACCTGGAGGCTGGTGGGGTGGTAGGTGAGGACAAGGGGAACCCTATCCCGAGTGGGGTGGCGGGTGGATGGGGTGAGGGCAGATGTGCGGGAAATGGGAGAGATGCGTTTGAGGGCAGAGTTGATGGTGGAGGAAGGGAAGCCCCTTTGTTTAAAAAAGGAAGACATCTCCTTCGTCCTGGAATGAAAAGCCTCATCCTGAGAGCAGATGCGGCGGAGACGGAGGAATTGTGAGAAGGGGATAGCAGTTTTGCAAGAGACAGGGTGGGAAGAGGAATAGTCCAGGTGACTGTGAGAGTCTGTAGGCTTATGGTAGATATCAGTAGATAGGCCGTCTCCAGAGATGGAGACAAAAAGATCAAGAAAGGGGAGGGAGGTGTCGGAAATGGACCAGGTAAATTTGAGGGCAGGGTGAAAGTTGGAGGCAAAGTTAATGAAGTCGATGAGCTCAGCATGCGTGCAGGAGGCAGCGCCAATGCAGTCGTCGATGTAGCGAAGGAAAAGAGGGGGACGGATACCCATATAGGCTTGGAACATGGACTGTTCCACGAAGCCAACAAAAAGGCAGGCATAGCTGGGACCCATGCGGGTGCCCATGGCTACACCTTTGGTTTGGAGGAAGTGGGAGGAGCCAAAGGAGAAATTATTGAGAGTAAGAACTAATTCCGCTAGACGGAGGAGAGTGGTGGTAGAGGGGAATTGGTTAGGTCTGGAATCCAAAAAAAAGCGAAGAACTTCGAGACCATCTCGGTGGGGGATGGAGGTATATAGGGACTGGACGTCCATGGTGAAAATAAGACGGTGGGGGCCAGGGAACTTAAAATCATTGAAAAAATTCAAAGCATGAGAAGTGTCACGAACATAGGTGGGAAGAGATTGAACAAGGGGGGATAAGACAGTGTCAAGGTATGCAGAAATGAGTTCAGTGGGGCAGGAGCAAGCTGAGACAATAGGTCTACCTGGGCAGGCAGCTTCTAAATTCCAAAGAACCATAGAACATTACAGCACAGAAACAGGCCTTTTTGCCCTTCTTGGCTGTGCGGAACCATTTTTCTGCCTAGTCCCACTGACCTGCACCTGGACCATATCCCTCCATACCCCTCTCATCCATGTACCTGTCCAAGTTTTTCTTAAATGTTAAAAGTGAGCCTGCATTTACCACTTCATCTGGCAGCTCATTCCACACTCCCACCACTCTCTGTGTGAAGAATCCCCCCCCAATGTTCCCTTTAAACTTTTCCCCCTTCACCCTTAACCCATGTCCTCTGGTTTTTTTTTCTCCCCTAGCCTCAGTGGAAAAAGCCTGCTTCCATTCACTCTATCTATACCCATCATAATTTTATACACCTCTATCAAATCTCCCCTCATTCTGCTACGCTCTGGGGAATAAAGTCCTAACCTATTCAACCTTGCTCTGCAACTCCGTTTCTCAAGTCCCGACAGCATCCTTGTAAACCTTCTCTGCACGCTTTCAACCTTATTAATATCCTTCCTGTAATTAGGTGACCAAAACTGCATACAATACTCCAAATTCGGTCTCAGCAATGTCATATACAACCTCACCATTACATTCCAACTCTTATACTCAGTACTTTGATTTATAAAGGCTAATGTACTAAAAGCTCTCTTTATGGCCCTATCTACTTGTGACGCTACTTTTAGGGAATTATATATCTTTACTCCCAGATCCCTCTGTTCTACTGCACTCCTCAGTGTCCTACCATTTATCTTGAATGTTCTACCTTGGTTTGACCTTCCAAAGTGCAATACCTCACACTTGTCCGCATTAAACTCCATCTGCCATTTCTCAGCCCATTCCTCCAACTGGTCCAAATCCCTCTGCAAGCTTTGAAAACCTTCCTCACTGTCCACTACACCTCCAATCTTTGTATCATCAGCAAATTTGCTGATCCAATTTGCCACATTATCATCCAGATCATTGATATAGATGACAAATAACAATGGACCCAGCACTGATCCCTGTGGCACACCACTAGTCACAGGCCTCCACACTGAGTAGCAATCCTCCCATTGAGAAGCCTCCCTGGCTTCTCCCATTGAGCCAATGTCTAATCCAATTTACTACCTCACCATGTATACCTAGCAACTGAATCTTCCTAATTAACCTCCCATGCGGGACCTTGTCAAAGGCCTTACTGAAGTCCATATATACAACATCCACTACCTTCCCTTCATCCACTTTCCTGGTAACTTCCTCAAAAAACTCTAATAGATTGGTTAAACCACACACAAAGCCATGCTGACTGTTTCTAATAAGTCCCTGTCTATCCATAGACTTGTAGATCCTATCTCTTAGTATTCCTTCCAATAATTTACCTACTACCGATGTCAAACTTACCAGCCTATAATTTCCTGGCTTACTTTCAGAGCCTTTTTTAAACAACAGAACTACGGTAACTGCATGAGCTATCCTCCAATCCTCCGACACCTCACCCATGGATATCGACATTTTAAATATTTCTGCCAGGGCCCCTGCAATTTCAACACTAGTCTCCTTCAAGGTCTGAGGGAATACCCTGTCAGGTCCTGGGGATTTATCTGCTCTGATTTGCCTCAAGACAGCAAGCACCTCCTCCTCTTTAATTTGTATAAGTCCCATGACCTCACTAATTGTTTGCCTTATTTCCATTGACTCCATACCAGTTTCTTCAGTAAATACAGATGCAAAAAACCCATTTAATATCTCTCCCATTTCTTTTGGTTCCATACATAGCTGATCACTCTGATCTTCAAGAGGACCAATTTTATCTCTTACTATCCTTTTGCTCTTAACATACCTGTAGAAGCTCTTAGGATTATCCTTCACCCTGACTGCCAAAGCAACCTCATGTCTTCTTTTAGCCCTCCTGATTTCTTTAAGTATTTTCTTACTCTTTTTATACTCCTCAAGCATCTTATTTGCTCCATGTTGCCTATACATGTTATACATCTCTCTCTTCTTCTTTATCAGAGTTCCAATATCCCTCGAGAACCAAGGTTCCTTATTCTTATTCACTTTGCCTTTAATCCTGACAGGAACATACAAACTCTGCACTCTCAAAATTTCTCCTTTGAAGGTCTCCCACTTACCAATCACATCCTTGCCAGAGAACAACCTGTCCCAATCTACATTTTTTAGATCCTTTCTCATTTCTTCAAATTTGGCCTTTTTCCAGTTTAGAACTTCAACCCAAGGACCAGATCTATCTTTATCCATGATCAAGTTGAAACTAATGGTGTTATGATCACTGGAACCAAAGTGTTCCCCTACACACACTTCCATCACCTGCCCTAACTCATTTCCTAATAGGAGATCTAATATTGCATCCTCCCTAGTTGGTACATCCATATATTGATTTAGAAAACTTTCCTGAACACATTTCACAAACTCTAACCCATCTAGACCTTTAACAGTATGGGAGTCCCAATCAATGTGTGGAAAATTAAAATCCCCTACAATCACAACTTTCTGTCTCCTGCAGTTGTCTGTTATCTCTCTGCAGATTTGCTCCTCCAATTCTCGCTGACTATTGGGTGGTCTATAATACAACCCCATTAATGTGGTCATACCTTTCCTGTTTCTCAGCTCCACCCATATGGCCTCAGTAGACAAACCCTCTAATCTGTCCTGCCGAAGCACTGCTGTAATATTTTCCCTGACTAGCAAAGCCACCCCCCAACCCTTCATCCCTCTGCCTCTATCATGTCTGAAACATCAGAACCCTGAAACATTGAGCTGCCAGTCCTGCCCCTCCTGTAGCCAAGTTTCAATAATGGCTATGATGTCATAATTCCATGTGTCAATCCAGGCCCTCAGCTCGTCTGCCTTTCCCACAATACTCCTCGCATTGAAATATACACACCTCAGAAGATTATTACTGCCACACACAACCTTACTATTTGTGACTTTGCATGAACTACTAACATAATTTATTTTTACCCCCGTTCCACTATCTACTCCGGCACTCTGGTTCCCATCCCCCTGCAAATCTAGTTTAAACCCCCCTCCCAATAACATTAGCAAACCTCCCTGCAAGTATATTGGTCCCCTTGTAGTTCAGGTGTAACCCGTCTCTCTTGTACAGGCCCCACCTGCCCCAGAAGAGGTCCCAATGATCTAGATGTCTGAAACCCTGCCCCCGAAGCGGCCTGGTCGGGGGAGGTGCCTGGTCGGGGGAGGTGCCTGGTCAAGGGAGGTGCCTGGTCGGGGGAGGTGCC
The DNA here is from genome assembly GCF_048418815.1 of Hemitrygon akajei. NCBI lineage: Eukaryota > Metazoa > Chordata > Chondrichthyes > Myliobatiformes > Dasyatidae > Hemitrygon > Hemitrygon akajei. The sequence goes on along the minus strand of NC_133132.1, from coordinate 7,157,052 downwards.
TGGTCGAGGGAGGTGCCTGGTCGGGGGAGGTGCCTGGTCGAGGGAGGTGCCTGGTCGGGGGAGGTGCTAGTCTTTGGCTCGAGAGTCTTCGGCGAGGAGGCTGAGGGAAGAGACTACGCCAGGCACAATTGGAGAGGGTGAAGACATGACCGCTAAGCTGATTCAGTGTGCTACGTGCATGATGCGGGAGGTCAGGGACACTGATGGTGCCCCCGGCTGCTACAGCTGTGGAAAGTGCGTCCAGATTCAGCTTCTGAAGGAGCATGTTGCAGCAGTGAAGAAAGAACTGGATAACCTCAGGTTTATCCTCGAAAACGAGGGTTTTCTGGACAGGACCTCCAGTGAGGTCGTTACCCCGAGGAAACCGGAAGAGAGAAAGGGGGCGACGATGAGGAAGGAAAGGATGCTTGAAGTACAGGAGACCCCAGGGGATGTACCTCTCTTAAACAGGTTCACCTTCTTGGGAGTTGTCAGGACAGAAGATACTGCCAGTCTGAGAGGCGGACAGGTCTGCGAGCTGAAAATTGGTGCAGAAGCAGAGCCGAGGAGTCAGACATCAGGAAGAGCCGTGGTAGTAGGGGACTACTACCGTGGTAGTAAGAGGTACGGAAAGGGGTTTTTTTCGGCGACAGGCGAGATTTAAAGATGGTGTGTTGCCTCCCTGGTGCTAGGATCCAGGACATCACGGACCGATTGCAGGGAATCCTCAAGGGTGAAGGTGAACAGCCGGAAGGAGTAGTGCATGTCGGCACAAATGACATCGGGAAGGAGAGGAAGGACATTCTGCAGCGGGACTTCAGAGAACTCGGAAGAAGGGTGAAAAGCAGGACTTCCAGGGTGGTTATCTCTGGTTTGCTTCCAGTTCCTCGTGCTGGAGAGGGCAGGAACAGGGAGATAATGGATCTGAATGTGTGGCTGAGGAACTGGTGCAGGAAGCAAGGATTTACATTCTTGGACCACTGGGATCTGTTTTGGGGTAGGGTACAAAAGGGACGGGTTGCACCTTAATAGGCAGGGGACCAGCATTCTGGCAGACAGGTTTGCCACTGCAACACGGATGTGTTTAAACTAAGTAGTGGGGGGGGGAGGGGTGAACTGGAAATATAAGGCTGGAGTTAAAGGGAAAGTGAAAATAAGAAAAGTTAAGATAGATAACAGAATCAATGGAGTAGAAAGCTCAAGAAGAGATCATACAGTATGGCCAAGTGAAAGAGGAATTGATATGAAAGGAGAGGGGAGTACCGAATTAAAAGTATTATATATGAATGCACGAAGTATAAGGAATAAAGTAGATGAGCTTGAGACTCAGTTGGAAATTGGCAAGTACGATGTTGTGGGAATAACAGAGACATGGCTTCAAGCGGGCAGGGCCTGGGAAATATACATCTTATTGAAAGGACAGACTGACTGGCAGAGGGGGTGGGGTGGCTCTGTTGGTGAGGAATGATATTCAGTCCCTTGTGAGGGGGGCACATAGAATCAGGGGATGTAGAGTCAGTATGGATAGAACTGAGAAATTCTAAGGGTAGAAAGACCCTAATGGGAGTTATCTACAGGCCCCCAAACAGCAGTCTGGATGTAGGGTGTAAGTTGAATGAAGAGTTAAAATTGACATGTCGCATACAGTTGTCATGGGGGATTTCAACATGCAGGTAGACTGGGAGAATCAGAATGGTACTGGACCCCAAGAAAGGGAGTTTGTGGAGTGCCTCCGAGATGGATTCTTAGAACAGCTTGCACTGGACCCTACCAGGGAGAAGGCAATTCTAGATTTAGTGTTGTGCAATGAACTGGATTTGATCAGGGACCTCGAGATAAAGGAACCATTAAGAGGTAGTGACCATAATATGATATGTTTTAACCTACAATTTGAGAAGGAGATGGGAAAATCGGATGTGTCAGTATTACAGTTGAACAAAGAGAACTATGCAGCTATGAGGGAGGAGCTGGCCAAAGTTCAATGGGACTATACCCCAGCAGGGAAGACAGTGGAACAACAATGGCAGGTATTTCTGGGAATAATGCAGAAGGTGCAGGATCAGTTCGTTCCAAAGAGGAAGAAAGATCCTAAGGGGAGTAAGGGGCGGCCGTGGCTGACAAGGGAAGTCAAGGACAGTATAAAAATAAAAGAGAAGTATAACATAGCAAAGATGAGCGGGAAACCGGAGGACTGGGAAGCTTTTAAAGAGCAACAGAAGATAACAAAAAAGGCAATATGCCAAGAAAAAATGAGGTACAAAGGTAAACTAGCCAAAAATATAAAGCAGGATAGTAAAAGCTTCTTTAGGTATGTGAATAGCAAAAAAGTAGTTAAGACCAAAATTGGGCCATCGAAGACAGGAACGGGTGAATTTATTATGGGGAACAAGGAAATGGCAGACGAGTTGAACAGGTACTTTGGATCTGTCTTCACTAGGGAAGACACAAACAATCTCCCAAATGTAATAGTGGCAAAAGGAACTAGGGTAAAGGATGAACTGAAGGAAATTTATATTAGGCAAGAAACGGTGTTGGATAGACTGTTGAGTCTGAAGGCTGATAAGTCCCCGGGACCTGATGGTCTGCATCCCAGGGTACTTAAAGAGGTGGCTCTAGAAATCGTGGATGCATTGGTAATCATTTTCCAATGTTCTATAGATTCAGGAACAGTTCCTGCTGATTGGAGGGTGGCTAATGTTGTCCCACTTTTCAAGAAAGGAGGGAGAGAGAAAACAGGGAATTATAGACCAGTTAGCCTGGCGTCAGTGGTGGGAAAGATGCTGGAGTCAATTATAAAAGAGGAAATTACAACACATTTGAATAGCAGTAGAAGGATCAGTCCGAGTCAGCATGGATTTACGAAGGGAAAATCATGCTTGACTAATCTTCTGGAGTTTTTTGAGGATGTAACTATGAAAATGGACAAGGGAGAGCCAGTGGATGTAGTGTACCTGGACTTCCAGAAAGCTTTTGATAAAGTCCCACATAGGAGATTAGTGGGCAAAATTAGGGCACATGGTATTGGGGGCAGAGTACTGACATGGATTGAAAATTGGCTGGCTGACAGTAGTGATTAACGGGTCCCTTTCGGAATGGCAGGCTGTGACCAGTGGGGTACTGCAAGGTTCGGTGCTGGGACCGCAGCTGTTTACAATATACATTAATGATTTAGATGAAGGGATTAAAAGTAACATTAGCAAATTTGCTGATGACACAAAGCTGAGTGGCAGTGTGAAATGTCAGGAGGATGTTATGAGAATGCAGGTTGTGACTTGGACAGGTTGGGTGAGTGGGCAAATGTATGGCAGATGCAGTTTAATGTGGATAAATGTGAGGTTATCCACTTTGGTGGCAAGAACCGGAAGGCAGATTACTATCTAAATGGAGTCAAGTTAGGAAAAGGGGAAGTACAACGAGATCTAGGCGTTCTTGTACATCAGTCAATGAAAGCAAGCATGCAGGTACAGCAGGCAGTGAAGAAAGCTAATGGCATGCTGGCCTTTATAACAAGAGGAATTGAGTATAGGAGTAAAGAGGTCCTTCTGCAGCTGTACAAGGCCCTGGTGAGACCCCACCTGGAGTATTGTGTGCAGTTTTGGTCTCCAAATTTGAGGAAGGCCATTCTTGCTATTGAGGGAGTGCAGCGTAGGTTCACAAGGTTAATTCCCGGAATGGTGGGACTGTTTATGTTGAAAGATTGGAGCAACTGGGCTTGTATACACTGGAATTTAGAAGGATGAGAGGTGATCTGATTGAAACATATAAGATTATTAAGGGATTGGACACGCTGGAGGCAGGAAGCATGTTCCCGCTGATGGGTGAGTCCAGAGCTAGAGGCCACAGTTTAAGAATAAGGGGTAGGCCATTTAGAACAGAGATGCAGAAAAACTTTTTCACCCAGAGAGTGGTGGATATGTGGAATGCTCTGCCCCAGAAGGCAGTGGAGGCCAAGTCTCTGGATGCATTCAAGAGAGAGTTAGATAGAGCTCTTATAGATAGTGGGGTCAAGGGATATGGGGAGAGGGCAGGAACGGGGTACTGATTGTGTGTGATCAGCCATGATCACAGTGAATGGCGGTGCTGGCTAGAAGGGCCGAGTGGCCTACTCCTGCACCTACTGTCTATTGTCTATTGTCTATTGTCTTTGGCATATCCCTCAGTGTGTCCTCTGCCTTTCTCCACTCTCTCACTTGTTTCTCATTTACACTAAACTTCTTAGCAGCTGCAGAAGAGGTCCCAATGATCCTGAAATCTGAAACCCTGCCCCCTACACCAGTTTCTCAGCCATATGTTCATCTGCCAGAGCATCCTACTCTTACCCTCACTGGCACGTGGCACAGGCAGCAATCTGGAGATTACTACCCTCGAGGTCCTGTTTTTCAACTTCCTACCAAGCTCTCTGTACCCACTCTTCAGGACCTCCTGACTCTTTCTACCTATGTCATTGGTACCGATGTGTACCACGACATCTGGCTGATCACCCTCCCACCTCAGAATGCTGTGCACGCGATCAGAGACATCCCTGACCCTGGCACCCGGGAGGCAACAAACCATCCGGGAGTCTCTGTCACGACCACAGAATCTCCTGTCTGTACCCCTGACTATGGAGTCCCCTATCACTACCGCTCTCCTCTTCTTCCTCCCTCCCTTCTGCACTGCAGAACCAGGCTCAGTGTCAGAGATCTGGCTGCCACTGCTTGTCCCAGGTGGACAACCCCCCCAACAGTATCCAAATCGGTATACCTGTTTTGGAGGGGAATGGCCACAGGGGAACCCTGCACTACCTGCCCTTTCCTTCTTCCCTCGCCTGACGGTAATCCAATTACCTGTGTGCTGTTCTTTAGGTATAACTACCTCCCGGAAGCTACTATCTATAAACTGCTCATTGTCCCGAATGATCCGGAGGTCATCCAGCTCCTGCTCCAGTTCCCTAACGTGGTCTGTTAGGAGCTGCAGCTGGATGCACTTCTTGCAGGTATCGTTGTCAGGGACACCCTGACTTCCCACATCCTGCAAGAGGAGCATTCCCACATCCTGCCTGGCATATTCTCTCGTCTGAACAAAAACAAAAGAGGAAAACAGAAACTCACCAGAACCTACCCTCGCCTCTGCCTGTTTCTCGCTGAAGCCTGATTGAGCCAAAGCCGTCCCACTCCGACTCAGTCCACTCCAACGATGGCCGCTGTATATGGTGGTCTTTCTTTTAAACCTCGACACGCTACGTCACGTGCCTGCGCAGTCTAGCCTCTTCTCCCCGATCAGTTAAAGAAAAGAGAAACGACCTTCCCTCTGCGATGCTTCAGTCTTCCACTCTCAGCCTCTCGCTTTGACTGAAAAAAGGATGTTTCCTATGAAAATACTTATAATGGGGGTATCCAGAACTAGAGGTCACAGCCTCAAAATTGAGGGACGACCTTTTAGAACAGAGGTAAGGAGGAATGTTTTCAGCCAGAGAGCAGTGAATCTGTGGAATGCTCTGCCACAGACTGCAGAGGAGGCCAAGTCCACGGGTATACTTAAAGTGGAATTGATAGTTTCCCTGATTGGTCAGGGCATCAAAGGATATGACGAGAAGGCAGGTGTACGGGGTTGAGTGGGATCCGGGATCAGCCATGATGGAATGGCGGAGCAGACTTCATGAGACCACAAGAACATAAGACAGGAGCAGAATTAGACTATTTGGCCCATCAAATCTGCTCCTCCATTCAATCACAGTTGATCCTTTTCTCTCCTCCTCAGCCCCCTCCCCAGCATTCTCCCCATAACCTTTGATGCCATGTCCAATCAAGAACCTATCAATCTCTGACTTAAATACACCCAACAACCTGGCCTCCACAGCTGCCTATGGCAACAAATTCCACAAATTCACCACCCTCTGACTAAAGAAATGTCTCCACATCTCTGTTTTGAAAGGGCGCCCCTCTTTATCCTGAAGCGGTGCCCTCTTGTCCTTGACTCTCTCACCATGGGAAACATCCTTCCCACATCTACTCTGTCTAGGCCTTTCAACATTCAAAAGATTTCAATGAGATCCCCCCTCATCCTTTTAAATTCCAGCAAATACAGACCCAGAGCCATCAAACGTTCCTGGTATGATAACCCTTTCATTCCTGAAATCAACATTGTGAACCTCCTCTGAACCAATGATAGCACATCTTTACTAAAGAGGGGCCCAAAACTGTTCCCAGTACTCGAGGTGAGGCCTCACCAGTGCCTTATAAAGCCTCAGCATCACATCCCTGCTCTTGTATTCTAGACCCTTTGAAATGAACGCTAACATGGCATTTGCCTTCCTCAGCACTGACTCAACCTGAAAGTTAACCTTTAGGTTGTTCTGAAAAAGGACTTCTAAGTCCCTTTGCATCTCAGATTTTTGGATTTTCTTCCCTTTTAGAAAATCGTCTACACATTTATTTCTACTACCAAAGTGCATGATCATGCATTTTCCAACATGGTGTGTGACCACGCATTGTCTATGGGCAGAATGACCTAATTCTGCTCCTGTGTGTTATGCTCCATAGAAAGCATTTGACCCAGACAGTGTACCTGGCTGAGTACTGAAGACCTGTGCTAATCAACTGACTGGAGTATTGACTGATATCTCGAGCACCTGGCCTCAGTGGTCTGAGATACCCATCTGCTTCAAGCAGGGTTCAATTATACCAGTGCCCAAGAAGAATGGTGCAACTTGGCTCAACAGCTATCGTCCAGTAGCGCTTACATCCACTCTGATGAAGTGCTTTGAGATGTTGGTCAAGTCAAGACAAGTCACTTTTATTGTCATTTCGACCATAACTGCTGTACAGTGCACGGTAAAAATGAGACAACGTTTTTCAGGCTTTGAGATGTTGGTCAAGTCAAGACAAGTCACTTTTATTGTCATTTCGACCATAACTGCTGTACAGTGCACGGTAAAAATGAGACAACGTTTTTCAGGCTTTGAGATGTTGGTCAAGTCAAGACAAGTCACTTTTATTGTCATTTCGACCATAACTGCTGGTACAGTGCATAGTGAAAACGAGACAACGTTTTTCAGGCTTTGAGATGTTGGTCAAGAAGCACATCCACTGCTGCCCACGGAGTAATTTCAACCTGCTCCAATTTGCCTACCGTTGCAAAAGGTCAACTGGAGAATCCATTTTGTTGTCTCTTCACTCAACCCTGAGCCATCTGGACAGCAAAGATGCAGACATCAGGATGCTCTTCATTGACTACAGCTCAGCATTCAATACCATCATCCCCTTGAAACTAAACAGTAAGATCTTGGCCTCAATGCCTCCTTGTGCGACTAGATCTTTGATTTCCTCACTTGCAGACTCCAGTCAGTTCAGATTGGCAACAACATCTCCTCCACAATCTCCATCAGCACAGGAGCATCACATCTCTGAGCTTAGCCCCCTGCTCTACTTGCTTTAGACCAATGACTGTGAGGCTAAAGGGCAACTCCAGTACCATATTTGTTGACCAAATCAAAGATGGTGATGAATTGGCTTATTGGAGGGAGATTGGCAATCTGGTTAAATAATGTCACAAAGACAATCTCTCATTTAAAGGAGAAAGAAACCAGAAGTCCAAGAGTCAGTCCTCGTCAGGGTTTCAGAGGTGGAGAGAGTCAATAACTTTAAATTCATGGGCCATATCATTTAGAGGATCTGTCTTAGGACCAGCACGTATCATTTAGAGGATCTGTCTTAAGACCAGCACAGACATAAGTGCCACAAAGAAGACTTGACGGTGCCTCTAATTTTCTAAGAAGTTTACACAGATTTGGCAAGGCATCTAAAACTTTGACAAACTTCTGTACTGCTGGTGCACAGTGGAGAGTATCATAACTGGCTGCACCATGGCCTGATATGTAAACACCAAGCCCTTGAACGGAAAAGCCTACAAAGAGTGAGGGGCACAGCTCAGTCCATCACGGGCAAAGATCTCCCCAACACGGACATCTCCCAGGAGCGCCGCTAGCCCTCCCCACCATGAGCACATCTCCCAGGAGTGCCGCTAGCCCTCCCCACCATGAGCACATCTCCCAGGAGCGCCGCTAGCCCTCCCCACCATGAGCACATCTCCCAGGAGCGCCGCTAGCCCTCCCCACCATGAGCACATCTCCCAGGAGCACCGCTAGCCCTCCCCACCATGAGCACATCTCCCAGGAGCGCCGCTAGCCCTCCCCACCATGAGCACATCTCCCAGGAGCGCCGCTAGCCCTCCCCAACACGGACATCTCCCAGGAGCGCCGCTAGCCCTCCCCACCATGAGCACATCTCCCAGGAGCGCTGCTGAGATCACCAAAGACACTCACCATACAGGTCATGCTCTCTTTTCACTGCTGCCTTCAGGATAGAGATCCAGAGCATTAAAGGCAGGCAGACAGACATACTTTATTGATCCTGAGGGAAATTGGGTTTCATTACAGTCGCACCAAGAATAGTGCAGAAATATAGCAATATAAAACCACAAATAATTAAATAATAAGTTAATCATGCCAAGTGGAAATAAGTCCAGGACCAGCCTATTGGCTCAGGGTGTCTGACACTCCGAGGGAGGAGTTGTAAAGTTTGATGGCCATAGGTAGGAATGACTTCCTATGACGCTCAGTGTTACATCTCGGTGGAATGAGTCTCTGGCTGAATGTACTCCTGTGCCTAACCAGTACATTATGGAGTGGATGGGAGACATTGTCCAAGATGGCATGCAACTTGGACTGCATCCTCTTTTCAGACAGCACCGTCAGAGAGTCCAGTTCCACCCCCACAACATCACTGGCCTTACGAATGAGTTTGTTGATTCTGTTGGTGTCTGCTACCCTCAGCCTGCTGCCCCAGCACACAACAGCAAACATGATAGCACTGGCCACCACAGCCTCGTAGAACATCCTCAGCATCGACCGACAGATGTTAAAGGACCTCAGTCTCCTCAGGAAATAGAGACGGCTCTGACCCTTCTTGTAGACAGCCTCAGTGTTCTTTGACCAGCCCAGTTTATTATCAATTCGTATCCCCAGGTATTTGTAATCCTCCACCATGTCCACACTGACCCCTTGGATGGAAACAGGGGTCACCGGTGCCTTAGCCCTCCTCAGGTCCACCACCAGCTCCTTAGTCTTTTTCACATTAAGCTGCAGATGATTCTGCTCACACCATGTGACAAAGTTTCCCACCATCGCCCTGTACCCCGCCTCATCTCCCTTGCTGATGCATCCAACTATGGCAGAGTCATCAGAAAACTTCTGAAGATGACAAGACTCTGTGCAGTAGTTGAAGTCCAAGGTGTAGATGGTGAAGAGAAAGGGAGACAGGACAGTCCCCTGTGGAGCCCCAGTGCTGCTGACCACTCTGTCTGACACACAGTGTTGCAAGCGCACGTACTGTGGTCTGCCAGTCAGGTAATCAATAATCCATGACACCAGGGAAGCATCCACCTGCATCACTGTCAGCTTCTCACCCAGCAGAGCAGGGCGGATGGTGTTGAACGCACTGGAGAAGTCAAAAAACATGACCCTCACAGTGCTCGCCGGCTTGTCCAGGTGGGCGTAGACACGGTTCAGCAGGTAGACGATGGCATCCTCAACTCCTAGTCAAGGCTGATAGGCGAACTGGAGGGGTCTAAGTGTGGCCTAACCATAGGCTGGAGCTGCTCTAGAACAAGTCTGTCCAGGGTCTTCATGACCCCACTTTAAATCCCCAACCACCAAGTTCAGGAATAGATATCACTCTGCAGCCACCTGGCTCCTGAACCAGCATGGATAACTTCTTTCACTTCAATGCTGAACTGGATTATTATCTATCTATTTCTCTATCTGACAACCTATTTATTAATTTAATTATTTATATTTGCATGCATTTTCTTTTGCACGGTGGTTGTTAGTCTTTGTTTGAACGTAGTAAAATTTAGTTTCTCATTGTTTCTACTGTATTTCTTTGTTCTGCTGTGAATGCCTGCAAGAAAATGAACCTCAGGGTAGTGTATGGTGTCATATACGTATTTTAATAATTACTTTGAAGTTCGAATTTTGAACTTTTTCAAGGCTGCAGCTCTCTGTAAATTTCTGAATAATGAAATGGGTGCTTAGTCCTATGGAAGATCACTCTGGGCTTCTACCCAGTGAAGTTTAGAAAGTGAAAGGCAACTTGTTAAATCCCGAGCAATCTTGACAGGGTGGATGTGTACCCTTGCGGGAGAATCTGAAACTAGGGGCCATTGCTTGAAAATAAGGGGCTGCGAAGTTGAGGTGATTCTTTTTAAAACATAAGGCCAGAAGACGTAGAACCCAACGTGGCTGATTTATTATCCCTCTCAAACCCATTCTCATGTCCTCCTTGATCAAGAACCTATCAACCTCCACTTCAAATATACCCAATATCTTGGCCTCCACAACCATCTGTGACAATGAATTTCACACATTCACCAGTCATTGGCTAAAGAAATTCCTCCTCATCTCTGATATTAAGGGACATCCTTACATAAGAAATAGGAGCAGGAGTGGGTCAACTGGCCTGTCGAGCCTGCTCCGCCATTCAATACGATCATGGCTCATCTGACTATGGACTCATCTCCACCTACCTGCCTTTTGCCCAGAACTGTTAATTATCCTTCTCTGCAAAAGTCTATCCAACCTTGTCTTAAATAGATTTACTGAGGCAGCATCCACCGCTTCATTGGGCAGAGAATTCCACAGATTCACCACTCTCAGGGAAAAGCAGTTCCTCCTCATCTCCATCCTAGATCAACTCTCCCGAATCTTGAGACAATGTCCCCTAGTTCTCGTCTCACCTCTCAGTGGAAACAACTTTCCTACCCCTATCTTATCTATCCCTTTCACAATTTTATGTGTTTCTGTTCCGTTCCCTGTAACGGGTTAAAAAGAGCCAGCAGAAATAGACACACCTGGAGTCAGAGTCTTCCGTTACAAACTATTTTATCAGTAACTACGTGAATAAAGTAATATAAAACAAGATAAGGTAAACAGGTTAGCAAAGTATAGGTGAGTAATAAACCAGCTCGGGTGATTGGGTGATTCAGTCTCACGGTAAGTAATCAGTTCAGTTCTGGAACTTGGTTTGAGTAGAGTTGGAGAGCGAGAGTGGGTTTGTCTTCCCAGCCGATGCCGATCCTCCATGTTCTCCTCCTGCTTCCGAAACTTACGGTCACCCACTGTGACCACAGGAAAGGGGACCGTTTCCATGGTAACGCTATCAACCCAGATGTCTCTGATTAAACAGTTGACTGACCTTGCATATATCTCCAAGTGCTGAGCACGAGCTGTCCATCATATAGCTCCGCCTTTCAGTTTCCAAGGCAACTCACAGACTCTCTCTCTCCCTGCTGCCGAATTAGTACACAAGCTGTGCGTTCCCTCTCTCTCTCTCTCTCTCTTAAAGGAACAGTCCACTTGAGAATAATCCTTCAGATCTCGTCACAGTTTCTATAAGATCTCCTCTCAATCTTCTGAATTCCAACGAGTACAGTCCCAGGCAACTCAATCTCTTCTCATAGTCTAACCCCCTCATCTCTGGAATCAACCTGGTGAACTTCCCCTACACTGTCTTCAGTCCAGTATCTCCTTCCTCAAGTAGGGAGACCAGAACTGCACGTCGAACTCCAGGTGTGGCCTCACCAGCTTCCTGTAGCGTAACCTCCCAGCTCTTAAATTCAATCCCTTGAGCAATGAAGGCCAACATCCCTTTTGCCTCCTTGATAGTCTGCTGTACCTGCAAACCAACCTTTTGTGATACATGTACAAGCACTCCCAAAACCCTCTGCACAGCAGCATGCTGCAATCTTTTACCATTTGAATAATAATCTGTTCTTCCATTTTCCTTTCCAAAGTGGATAACCTTGCAGTTACCAGTATTCCATCTGCCAGACCCTTCCCCACTCATTTAACACTCATGTATCCTAACTCTCTGCTTCCTATTAGTTAACCAATCCTCTATCCATGCTAATACATCACCCCCAACTCTGTGTATCCTTATCTTGTGGGTAAGTGTTTTATGTAGCACCTTATCGAACGCCTTCTGGAAATCCAAGCAAATAATGTCCATCAGCTCCCCCCTATCCACTGCACTTGTTATATCATAGAAACATAGAAAACCTGCCGCACAATACAGGCCCTTCGGCCCACAATGCTGTGCTGAACATGTACTTACTTTAGAAATTACTAGGCTTACCCATAGCCCTCTATTTTTCTAAGCTCCATGTACCTATCCCGGAGTCTCTTAAAAGACCCTATCGTATCCACCTCCGCCACCGTTGCTGGCAGCCCATTCCACGTACTCACCACTCTGAGTAAAAAAACTAATCCTGGATATCTCCTCTATACCTTCATCCAAGCACCTTAAAACTGTGCCCTCTTGTGTTAGCCATTTCAGCCCTGGAAAAAAGACGCTGACTATCCACACGATCAATGCCTCTCATCATCTTATACACCTCTATCAGGTCACCTCTCATCCTCCAACGGTCCACAGAGAAAAGGCCGAGTTCACTCAACCTATTCTCATAAGCCATGCTCCCCAATCCAGGCAACATCCTTGTAAATCTCCTCTGCACCCTTTCTATGGCTTCCACATCCTTCCTGTAGTGAGGCGAACAGAACAGCCCCATCACTCCTGTTGTTCCCGACAGTCTCACTACACCCTGCATCTGCCTGTATCCCCACTGTCCCATCCTCTGCCCCATCACTCCTGTCCTTCCCAACAGTCTCACTACACCCTGCATCTGCCTGTATCCCCACTGTCCCATCCTCTGCCCCATCACTCCTGTCCTTCCCAACAGTCTCACTACACCCTGCATCTGCCTGTATCCCCACTGTCTCATCCTCTGCCCCATCACTCCTGTCGTTCCTGACAGTCTCACTACACCCTGCATCTGCCTGTATCCCCACTGTCCCATCCTCTGCCCCATCACTCCTGTCCTTCCCAACAGTCTCACTACACCCTGCATCTGCCTGTATCCCCACTGTCCCATCCTCTGCCCCATCACTCCTGTCCTTCCCAACAGTCTCACTACACCCTGCATCTGCCTGTATCCCCACTGTCCCATCCTCTGCCCCATCACTCCTGTCCTTCCCGACAGTCTCATTACACCCTGCATCTGCCTGTATCCCCACTGTCCCATCCTCTGCCCCATCACTCCTGTTGTTCCCGACAGTCTCACTACACCCTGCATCTGCCTGTATCCCCACTGTCCCATCCTCTGCCCCATCACTCCTGTCATTCCCGACAGTCTCACTACACCCTGCATCTGCCTGTATCCCCACTGTCCCATCCTCGGCCCCATCACTCCTGTTGTTCCCGACAGTCTCACTATACCCTGCATCTGCCTGTATCCCCACTGTCCCATCCTCTGCCCCATCACTCCTGTCCTTCCCGACAGTCTCACTACACCCTGCATCTGCCTGTATCCCCACTGTCCCATCCTCTGCCCCATCACTCCTGTTGTTCCCGACAGTCTCACTACACCCTGCATCTACCTGTATCCCCACTGTCCCATCCTCTGCCCCATCACTCCTGTCCTTCCCGACAGTCTCACTACACCCTGCCTCTGCCTGTATCCCCACTGTCCCATCCTCTGCCCCATCACTCCTGTCCTTCCCAACACTCACTACACCCTGCATCTGCCTGTATCCCCACTGTCCCATCCTCTGCCCCATCACTCCTGTTGTTCCTGACAGTCTCACTACATCCTGCATCTGCCTGTATCCCCACTGTCCCATCCTCTGCCCCATCACTCCTGTCCTTCCCAACAGTCTCACTACACCCTGCATCTGCCTGTATCCCCACTGTCCCATTCTCGGCCCCATCACTCCTGTTGTTCCCGACAGTCTCACGACACCCTGCATCTGCCTGTATCCCCACTGTCCCATCCTCTGCCCCATCACTCCTGTCCTTCCCAACAGTCTCACTACACCCTGCATCTGCCTGTATCCCCACTGTCCCATCCTCTGCCCCATCACTCCTGTTGTTCCCGACAGTCTCACTACACCCTGCATCTGCCTGTATCCCCACTGTCCCATCCTCTGCCCCATCACTCCTGTTGTTCCCAACAGTCTCAGTACACCCTGCATCTGCCTGTATCCCCACTGTCCCATCCTCGGCCCCATCACTCCTGTTGTTCCCGACAGTCTCACTACACCCTGCATCTGCCTGTATCCCCACTGTCCCATCCTCTGCCCCATCACTCCAGTTCCCGATAGTCTCACTACACCCTGCATCTGCCTGTATCCCCACTGTCCCATCCTCTGCCCCATCACTCCTGTCCTTCCCAACAGTCTCACTACACCATGCATCTGCCTGTATCCCCACTGTCCCATCCTCTGCCCCATCACTCCGGTTCCCGACAGTCTCACTACACCCTGCATCTGCCTGTATCCCCACTGTCCCATCCTCTGCCCCATCACTCCAGTTCCCGATAGTCTCACTACACCCTGCATCTGCCTGTATCCCCACTGTCCCATCCTCTGCCCCATCACTCCTGTCCTTCCCAACAGTCTCACTACACCCTGCATCTGCCTGTATCCCCACTGTCTCATCCTCTGCCCCATCACTCCTGTTGTTCCCGACAGTCTCACTACACCATGCATCTGCCTGTATCCCCACTGTCCCATCCTCTGCCCCATCACTCCGGTTCCCGACAGTCTCACTACACCCTGCATCTGCCTGTATCCCCACTGTCCCATCCTCTGCCCCATCACTCCGGTTCCCATCCCCCTGAGAGAAAAGTGAGCCCTTGACATCCCTTCTTCGAGTGACAGTGGATACAGAGTTCTGAAATGTTTTCAGGTAAAGGTAGGTAATTTCCTGATAAGGAAACAGTTTAAAGTTACAGGGGTGGATGGGAACCAGCTGAAGTCATGTGTAAGACGAGCAGAATTTGAATCAGAATCAGGTAATTAAAAATGAATGTTTTGGAATTTGTTCTGTTGTGGATCTTGCAGACCAGATGGCTACCTTGTGCTGCTCCTGACCGGTACGTCTGCACGTAAGTACCGTGACTGACTAAACTTGAGCCGCCTAACTGGGAAGCGGGAAGACCCTATTCACACAGCCGACCTTTAGGGGGGAAAAGAGAATCTCACTCTCCTGACACGATGTTTTAAACCTTTGAAACACAAAGTTAACCAATAAACAATTCACTACAACTTCAATGTTTACAATCAGCTACTTAATTTTAACTCCTTGAATAAAGCCAGATAACTCGGCAGAATTTATAATCACATCCCAGCTGGTAGAATTGCTTTGAATATCTAGTACTGGTGTCCACTCTGAACTTTCTGCAGACTCCCTTTGTGATAGTGTTGAGGGTCAGCTTCCAGAATATATGACCAGTCAGAACATGAAGTGATAGAAAGGACCTGTTCTGACCATTAATGATATATTAATGCAGCAAATTCACGTTTAATGTGAATAAGTGTGAGGTTATCCATTTTGGGAGTAAGAACAGGAAGGCAGATTATTATCTGAACGGTGTAGAGTTAGGTAAGGGAGAAATACAAAGAGATCTAGGAGTCCTCGTTCATCAGTCACTGAAGGTGAATGAGCAAGTGCAGCAGGCAGTGAAGAAGGCTAATGGAATGTTGGCCTTTATTACAAAGGGAATTGAGTACAAGAGCAAGGAAATCCTTTTGCATTTGTACAGAGCCCTGGTGAGACCACACCTGGAGTATTGTGTACAGTTTTGGTCTCCAGGGTTAAGGAAGGACATCCTGGCTGTAGAGGAGGTGCAGCGTAGATTCACAAGGTTAATTCCTGGGATGTCTGGACTGTCTGACGCAGAGAGGTTAGAGAGACTGGGCTTGTACATGCTGGAATTAAGGAGATTGAGAGGGGATCTGATTGCAACATATAAGATTATTAAGGGATTGGACAAGATAGAGGCAGGAAATATGTTCCAGATGCTGGGAGAGTCCAGTACCAGAGGGCATGGTTTGAGAATAAGGGGTAGGTCATTTAGGACAGAGTTAAGGAAAAACTTCTTCTCCCAGAGAGTTGTGGGGGTCTGGAATGCACTGCCTCAGAAGGTAGTGGAGGCCAATTCTCTGGATGCTTTCAAGAAGGAGCTAGAAAGGTATCTTATGGATAGGGGAATCAAGGGATATGGGGACAAGGCAGGAACTGGGTATTGATAGTAGATGATCAGCCATGATCTCAGAATGGCAGTGCAGGCTCGAAGGGCCAAATGGTCTACTTCTGCACCTATTGTCTATTGTCAAATGTCCTCTCCTGTCCTCATTCTTAAGTGTTCAATGATCACTGATTAATGTGGACATCTCTTCTCCCCCACCACCTTATTATAGCTTCTGCCCCTTCCTTTCCAGTCTTGATGAAGGGTCTCGGCTCAAACATTGACTGTTTATTCCCCTCCGCAGATCTTGCCTTATCTGCCAAGTTCCTCCTGCATCCTGCGTGTGTTGGTCGTGAATATTCATCTGCTGTTTTCCCTTCAATGAGACGGTCAGAACTGCTTTCACTAACCACAAAGTATCAGTTTGAAGTTAAATTGTGAACAAGTTTTATTTCCTGAAGGTCAGTTCTCATTTGAATTAATATCTGTTGTATTCACATAAATCGTTCCATGGACATCTCATCCTCTGGCTTTGGTAGCTTGGCTCTCAGTGTCGAATCACGTGATTTCAGAGAACCCGCTATTCCAGTTCGAGTCTCACATTCTACACTTTTCACCTCTGCCAGTATTTCAAATTTAACCTGTCTCCTTTACGCATTGCCAAGAGGCACATACTCTGTCATAAC
The DNA here is from genome assembly GCF_048418815.1 of Hemitrygon akajei. Classification (NCBI taxonomy): domain Eukaryota; kingdom Metazoa; phylum Chordata; class Chondrichthyes; order Myliobatiformes; family Dasyatidae; genus Hemitrygon; species Hemitrygon akajei. The sequence goes on along the minus strand of NC_133132.1, from coordinate 7,140,325 downwards.
CCTCACTACCACTCACAATCCTTTTGTTCACTCTGCCTCCTCCCTCTTCGGCTGTGACCTGGCTGTCTCTCAAACTTTGCCCCAGCTCATGAACGCTCTCCCTCTGCACTCTTGTTTTAGTTCACAGATCCTGCCCCAGGGTGGATCCTGGCCGGGGCAGAGCTGGGAAGCTCCAGATGAAGGAGACAGCCTCAAAGAGTCACTCCAGCCGTCCTGGAGAACTGGATGCTGATGGGGTGACTGGACAGCAGTATTGAAGTACCAGTTTCAGGAAGATCACGCACAGATTGTGCTGAAGGAACTCAGCTGATCAGGCAGCCTCTGTGGAGGGGGATAAACTGTCGATGTTTCGGACTGAGCCGTTCATCAGCACCGAAAGCTGAGAGGACAGAATAAGAAGGTAGGGAAGATGGTTAAATGAAATAATTCAAATTCTTGAATGGCATTTTTAGTTCATCCTTCTTCCCCAATAAGAGGAAAACAACAGCATTTACAGATCAGCCTTACTAGCTGATCCATTAGGAGTGTATTTGATTGGGAGACATGACTTGGGCCTTACAAAATGATAAATAATGAAAAAGCTATTTAAATATTAGACCTGGTCGTCTGCAACTCATTGGAACGTTCTCCCGGCCCGTAAGAATAGTGCTTTATTGTTTGTAAGAATTGCGCCTCTGTAATAGACGTCACCCTTATTTGGGTAAACAGTCTTGGTGGAGAGTCGCGAATGTGCTTTGCTGCCAAAGATTGCAGGCTGCTGGCCAGCTGGCTGTCAGCCACGGCGAGTCTCTGAACACCAAAACAACTTCCCTATGGAAAGGGTGCCATGAACTCCAGGACGCTCGGGAGTCAGGTACAGAAAGCCCCTGCTCGAGCTGACGGTGGGGAGAGCTCTGGGCTGGGAGGGGGCAGGGTTACTGCGTGCTGCCTCACACTGGGAAAGGGGGCTAAGGGAGGAAGGACAGCCTCCTCTCGAAATGAAGGCGGCCAGTTCTGGGCCAGCTTTGGACACTCGTTCACAATCCAAAGGTCAGCAGAGTGCCCTGACAAACACTCACTCCACCCTCCTCCCCCCCTGCCTTTAAGCTGCACCTTGATCACTGCCCTAATGGCACACGCTCGGGCACCAAGCCGGCAAACAGAATGAGCCAGAGGCCCAGCAGAAATCAGCGGGCTCACACAGAGCTTGTAAAGAGGAACATTGGGAGCTGGCTAGGGGAATTTAGGATCCAAGCACAGCTTCTTTCTGACTCCTGCGGAACATGACGGACCTGAGGCACGGGGGTGGGGGGTAAGGATCACAGAGCAACAAGTAATGGCATTTTGCTCAACCGTACAGGTGCCTGAGGAGGCCACACCGGGAACGTTATGTGCAGGTCTCACCTCCCTACCCCAGAAGGAGTCAATGAACCTTCACTTTCCACGACAAGTAGTTTGTTGTGTGAAGAGAGATTGGGCAGATTGGCTCTGTACTCTTACATTCAAATTGATGAAAAAGTTATCTGATTTTAACAAAAATTCTGGCAGGTATTGACAGCTCAGCTGCAGGGACAATGCTTTCCCACGCTGAGGTGTCTGGAACCGCGGTCGCTAACCACTGACTGAATTTACACTACAATTTGAGAGGGAGAAGCACAAGTCATGTGTATCAGTATCACAATGGAATAAAGGGAATTACAGAGGCATGGGAGAGGAGCTTGCCCAGGTGGATCGGAGGAGGATACTGGTGGGGATGACGACAGAGCAGAGACGGCTGAAGTTTCTGGGAATAGTTCACAAAGTTAAAGATAGGTATGTCTCACGGAAGAAGTTCTCAAATAGCAGGGCTAGGCAACTGGGGCTGACAAGGAAGTTAAGGATTTCATAAAAGCCAAAGAAAGGGAATGTAAGCATGTAAACGGTGGGGCATTGAGGAATGGAGTAGAACAGAGTGATCTAGGAATAATGGTGCATAGTTCCCTGAAGGTGGAATCTCCTGTGGATAGGGTGGTGAAGAAAGCTTTTGGTATGCTGGCCTTTATAAATCAGAGCATTGAGTACAGGAGTTGGGATGTAATGTTAAAATTGTACAAGGCATTGGTGAGGCCGAATTTGGAGTATTGTGTACAGTTCTGGTCACCGAATTATAGGAAAGATGTCAACAAAATAGAGAGAGTACAGAGGAGATTTACTAGAATGTTACCTGGGTTTCAGCACCTAAGTTACAGAGAAAGGTTGAACAAGTTAGGTCTTTATTCTTTGGAGCGTAGAAGGTTGAGGGGGGACTTGATAGAGGTATTTAAAATTATGAGGGGGATAGATAGAGTTGACGTGGATAGGCTTTTTCCATTGAGAGTAGGGGAGATTCAAACAAGAGGACATGAGTTGAGAGTTAAGGGGCAAAAGTTTAGGGGTAACATGAGGGGGGATTTCTTTACTCAGAGAGTGGTACCTGTGTGGAACGAGCTTCCAGTAGAAGTGGTAGAGGTAGGTTCGATATTGTCATTTAAAGTAAAATTGGATAGGTATATCGACAGGAAAGGAATGGAGGGTTATGGGCTGAGTGCAGGTCGGTGGGACTAGGTGAGAGTAAGAGTTCGGCACGGACTAGAAGGGGCGAGATGGCCTGTTTCCGTGCTGTAATTGTTAAATGGTTATAAGTTAGCAAAAGTGGGTGGGAAGTTGGATGATTGGGAAACTTTTAAAATCCAACTTAAGGCAACTAAAAAAGCCATAAGAAGGGAAAAGATGAAATATGAGGGCCGATAATATAAAGCAGAATACCAGAACTTTTTTTCCAATTACATAAACAGTGAGTGCCATTGCTATTTCAAAGGAAAAAGTGCCAGGCAAACTGAAAGGTCTTATGGTGGATAAGTCACCTGGGCCGGACGGACGACATCCCAGAGTCCTGGGAGAGGTTGCTGAAGAGATAACGGATGCATTGGTCATGACCTGTCAAGAATCACTTGATTCTGGCGTGGTCCCGGAGGACTGGAAGGTTGCAAATGTCACTTCACTTTTTCAGAGAAGAGGAAGACAGGAGAGAGGAGATTACAGGCCAGTTAGCCTAACCTCAGTGGTTGGGAAAGTGCTGGAGTCTATTATTAAGGATGAGGGTTCAGGGTACTTGGAGACTAATGATCAAAGTCAGCATGGCATTGGATAAGGTGCCACGCGCGGGGCTGCTTAACGAGATAAAATCCCATGGCATTACAGGAAAGATACGGGCATGGATTGAGGAATGGCTGACTGGCAGGAGGCAGTGAGTGGGAGCCTTTTCTGGTTGGCTGCCAGTGACTAGTGGTGTTCTTCAGGGGTCAGTATTGGAACCTCTACCTATCACGTTGTCTGTCAATGATTTAGATAATGGAATTGACGGCTTTGTGGCAAAGTTTGTGAATGATGTTCTGTGTGAGGAGTGGCGCGCGACACAGTCCTTCGTCCGGCGCCTTGTAAAAATGCCCGACACTGGCCTCTCAGGCCTGAGTCAACGTCTTCATTTGCGAATGATACAAAGCTAGGTGGAGGGGCAGGTAGTGCTGGGGAAGCAATGCGATTGCAGCAGGACTTAGCCATATTGGAAGAATGGGTAAAAAGTGGCAGATGGAATACAGTGTTGGGAAATGTATGATAATGCATTTTGGTAAAAGGAACAATAGTGCAGACCATTATCTAAATGGGGAGAAGGTTCAAACATCAGAGGTGCAGAGGGACTTGGGAGTCCTTGTGCAAGGCACCCAGAAGGTTAATTTGCAGTTTGAGCCTGTGGTAAAGACGACAAATACAATGTTGGCATTTACTTTAAGGGAAATTGAATATAAAAACAAGAAAATATTGCTGAGGCTTTCTCAGTCACTAGTCAGGCCGCACTTGGAGGATTGTCAACAGTTCTGGGCCCCGTATCTCAGAAAGGATGTGTTGTCATTGGAGAGAGTCCAGGGGAGGTTCACAGTGATGATTCCGGGAATGAAGGGGTTAACATATGAGGAGTGTTTGGCAGCTTTGGGCCTGTACTCACTGGAATTTAGAAGAATGCAGAGGGGATCTCATTGAAACCCACCGAATGTTGAAAGGACCAGATAGGGTGGATGTGGGGAGGATGATTCCTTTGGGTGGGTACTGTATATCCAAACTAGAGGCCCACCCTCAGAATGGAGGGGTGACCTTTTAGAACAGAGGTGAGGAATATTTTTTGCCAGAGTGTGGTGAACCTGTGGAATGCTCGGCCACAGACTGAGGTGGAGGCCAAGTCCGTGGGTATATTCAAAGCAGAAGTTAATAGATTCCTGATTGGTCAGGGAAACAAGGGATGTGGTGAGAGGGCAGGTGTGTGGGGTTGAGTGGGATTGAGGGTTAGCCATGATGAAATGGTAGAGCAGACTCGATGGGCTGAGTGGCCTAATTCTGCTCCTAAGTCTTATGGTCTTGCGGAATAAAGCATCAGCCATTTAGAACCGAAACAGAAAGAAATTTTGTCAGCCAAAGTTGGAATTCTCTGCCTAAGAGGCTGTGAAGGCCAACTTACAGATACAAAATTCTGGAGGAACTCAACAATTCAGGCAGCATCTCTGGAGAGGAATACCCAGTTTATATTTTGGGCCAAGACCCTTCATCAGGTCTGGAAAGGAAGGGGGACAGAACCCAGAATAAGGTGGGGAGGGGAAGGAGTGCAAGTTGGCAGGTGATTGATGGACAGATGAGGTGGTAGGTAGGGTGTGCAGCTGCGTGTATTCAAGAAGGAAATCAATTTATTGTTAGACAGTGCAGGGAGATGACACTGAGGGAGGTATCATGTTGATGGACCAGCTGGCTTACTGCTGCTTCTGATGGAGAGCTGGCAGAGACAAGCCGAGCAGAACGTCACAAGCCTGAGTTCCCAGTGGAGCAGTCGTTCAGGACTGGACTTGGCGAGGGTCAGCAGCCTGGAACGTGATACTGGCAGCAAAGAGATGAAGCCAAGGACAGCTTAGCCAGGCCTTTCCATGAGTTCCTATTGAAAGAGAGAAACCACATTGGTGCACTCCAATCATCCAGGGAAGATTGAAAGATCTCAGCCAGAGCCCCAGCAGTCTGTTCCCTCACCTCCTGGAGCAGTCTGGGACAACCCTCATCCTACCCCGGGGATCTACCTCCCAGTAAGGCTTTAAATGCTCCCACTTTGCCAAGGTAGATCTTAAGTCATTTACACTTACCTGTGCTAGATATTTTCTTATTTTAAAGAAATTGGACTTCTCCTGATTGAGTTTTTTTCTTTTTCCATAACCACTTTGAATAGTATGAAATCATGGTCACTATCTACCAACTTCTCCCGCACTGATGCGCTGTGGAGTGATGGAATGTATTCCCCAGGCCCAGCGATGCTCCTTTCCTTGGTGATCTATCTACGTACCAAAACTCCCCCAGACACACTTCCAAAGTCCTGAGCCTTTAAAGTTCAGGCAATCCAAGTCAGGAAATTGAAATCCCCTAGTACTACAGCCCGATTTGTGACTAAGTCTCCCGGTGCTCTGGGTCCCTGTCTCCTGTGGATTGTTGGGGAGTCTGTGACACACACCCAGCATAATCACAACAACTGCTGTATGTATGTGGAGTCATTTGAGGACCCTTGTGGGATATCTCCCCTCAGTACTGATGAAATGCATCCCCTACCGAACCGTGGAGTGCCACCTCCCTCCTCAGTGACTCCACTCCAGGATAATGCCAATGTCAGCAATATCACAGTCACATGCACTGAAGCTTTGAGTTACTTCTCGAGTTAGATTCTTTGCGTTGAAAGAAACCCATTTCAGCTTTGTACCCTCTCATACGCATTAGTCACACTTTAGACTCGGTGAGGACTTTCTCCTCCGGGTGGCGGAACATCGAGGCACCTACTCAGAGACCGTTCTCCTGTCGGACCAGTTTAAACCTCCCCCAGCATTCTGACGTTGGTTCTGTCCCAGATTAGATTGATCCATCGGGAATACGGGATCCGGTTTGTCTAGGTTCCCCGCAGTTCTGATGCAGGGACTGTTCTTTGGCCTCGGGAGTCCCTCTAACAATTTATTTCTCATCTTACCAGGGTTTTTGACACACCAGAGGGGATCTATTGAATTTACAGAGCTCCAACAGGGTTCCCTTACAAGGAGGTCGTTCCCACTGGTGTGGGCAACTGGAAATGGGGCTCAGTGCGAGTGATTCCGAACTGAGGCCAGGAGGTGGTTCTGCCCTCGGTCTGGGCCCTGGAGAAGAGTCTTGGCCCAAAACGTCAACTGTTTATTCCACTCCATAGGTGACGAGTTTCTCCAGATGTTTGTGTGTGTTACTGGAGATCCAGAGAAATCTATTGACCCAAAGGACGAGCGGTCTTGTGGAATTTCCCACAGAGAGGAATATGCATACCTTAGACACAGCAGATTTTACACTGCTGGACACACACAAAATCTGGAGGAACTCAGCATCTTTGGGGAGGAATAGTCAGGTTTCCAGCCAGACCCTGCACCAGGAAACATTGGCTCTTTATTCCCTTCGGTAGATGCTGCCTGACCTGCTGAGTTCCTCCAGCATTTTGTGTTTCTTTCTGCAGCTGGGAGCGTTAGTGCTGAGCGGATGAAGGTGTAGGGGGAGGAGGAGGAGGGAGGTTGGCTGGAGGGTCCCCATCTCCCCCGGAACGGCACATTGCAATCTACTGTAAAGCACTAATTCTTGTGCAACTTCAGACTTGCCGAGATGGATCCAGGAAATGGGAGGGGGAATACCCCGCCCACAAACGGACGAAGGTTATTAGCGGACTGCAGGAGGGGAGGAAGGAGCAGGAGACGGGAGCATTGCGCCCGGGAGCCGAGGGTGCAGAAGCAGACGGGCTGCGGGAAGGTGCGGAGCCGGAGCCGGAGCCGGAGCGAGGGCAGAGGCTGTGGGGAGAGCTTGTGGCTCGGCCCGTCGGCATGCGGACAGACATGAAGCGGTGGAAGGGTTGCTGCTGGCTGCTGCTGGCGCTGCTGCTGCTGGGGCTGCTGGTGACCATCGGCGTGCTGGCGTACCTGGGTCGGAGACGGTGCTGCTCGCCGCACGCCCCCTACTCGCAGGCTGCCGTGGCCGCCGACTCCCGAATGTGCTCGCAGGTCGGCAGGTAAGAGCAGGGCGGACCGGGCCCCGGGATATGGGAACCACGCACCGTGTGATCCTGGGCACGGAGACACAACTGCACCCAGGGTCTCCGCATTAATTGACGGCACATTCCCGTGCTTCGCTTAGTAGAAGCCTGCAAGATACCGGGCGCCCAGGGGCAGGGGCAGGGGCAGGGGCAGGACTCCGGACTCGGTCCAGCCACAGCTCCCACGCTCTCCGTACACAGATATAGTGTTCCGGAGCCGTTCACAACATACACAGGGTCTAGAGCTGAGCGGTTCCATACAGTCCGCTCCCCTCCCTCCATCGACACACAGTCCCCCCGACCCATATGGACCACCGACCGATCCTCAACGGACCCCCCAACTCCCACCTAAACCTCCGGGCAACCTTAACCAATTCCCACAACTAGTCAATAGACAATAGGTGCGGGGGTAGGCCATTTGGCCCTTCGAGCCAGCACCGCCATTCAATGTGATCATGGCTGATCATCCACAATCAGTACCCCGTTCCTGCCCTCTCCCCATATCCCTTGACTCCGCTACCTTTAAGAACTCTATCTAACTCTTTCTTGAAAGCATCCAGAGAATTGGCCTCCACTGCCTTCTGAGACAGAGCATTCCATAGATCCACAACTCTCTGGGTGAAAAAGTTTTTCCTGAACTCCGTTCTAAATGGGCTAACCCTGATTCTTAAACTGTGGCCTCTAGTTCTGGACTCCCCCAACATCGGGAACATGTTTCCTGCCTCCAGTGTGCCCAATCCCTTAATAATCATATGTTTCAATCAGATCCCCTCTCATCTTTCTAAATTCCAGTGTATATAAGCCCAGTCGCTCCAATCTTTCAACATATGACAGTCCCGCTATCCGGGGAATTAACCTCATGAACCTACGCTGCACTCCCTCAATAGCAAGAATGGCCTTCCTCAAATTTGGAGACCAAAACTGCACACAATACTCCAGGTGGGGTCTCACCAGGGCCCTGTACAACTGCAGAGGGACCTCTTTGCTCCTATACTCAACTCCCCTTGTTATGAATGCCTACATGCCATTAGCTTTCTTCACTGCCTGCTGTACCTGCATGCTTACTTTCAGTGACTGACGAACAAGAACACCTAGATCTCGTTGTACTTCCCCTTTTCCTAACTTGACACCATTCAGATAGTAATCTGCCTTCCTGTTCTTGCCACCAAAGTGGATAACCTCACACTTATCCACATTAAACTGCATCTGCCCACTCACCCAACCTGTCCAAGTCACCCTGCATTCTCCTAACATCCTCCTCACATTTCACACTGCCACCCAGCTTTGTGTCATCTGCAAATTTGCTAATGTTACTTTTAATCCCTTCATCTAAATCATTAATGTATATTGTAAATAGCTGCGGTCCCAGCACCGAGTCTTGCGGTACCCCACTAGTCACTGCCTGCCATTCTGAAAAGGACCCGTTAATCCCTACTCTTTGTTTCCTGTCAGCCAGCCAATTTTCAATCCATGTCAGTACCCAACCCCCAATACCATGTGCCCTAATTTTGCCCACTAATCTCCTATGTGGGACCTTATCAAAGGCTTTCTGAAAGCCCAGGTACACTACATCCACTGGCTCTCCTTTGTCCATTTTCATAGTTACATCCTCAAAAAATTCCAGAAGATTAGTCAAGCATGATTTTCCCTTCATAAATCCATGCTGACTCGGACTGATCCTGTTACTGCTATCCAAATGTGCCGTTATTTCATCTTTTATAATTAACTCCAGCATCTTCCCCACCACTGATGTCAGGCTAACTGGTCTATAATTCTCTGTTTCCTCTCTCACTCCTTTCTTAAAAGGCGGGATAACGTTGGCTACCCTCCAGTCCACAGGAACTGATCCTGAATCTATAGAACACTGGAAAATGATTACCAATGTGTCCACGATTTCTAGAGCCACCTCCTTAAGTACCCTGGGATGCAGACCATCAGGCCCTGGGGATTTATCAGCCTTCAGTCCCATCAGTCTACCCAACATCATTTACTGCCTGATGTGAATTTCCTTCAGTTCTTCCATTACCCTGGCCACTATTACATCTGGGAGATTGTTTGTGTCTTCCCTAGTGAAGACAGATCCAAAGCACCTGTTCAACTCATCTGCCATTTCCTTGTTCCCCATAATAAATTCACCCGTTTCTGTCTTCAAGGGCCCAACTTTGGTCTTAACTAATTTTTTCCTCTTCACATACCTAAAGCAGTTTTTACTAGACTCCTTTATATTCTTGGCTAGCTTACCTTTGTACCTCATCTTTTCTCCCTGTATTGCCTTTTCAGTTATCTTCTGTTGCTCTTTAAAAGTTTCCCAATCCTCTGGCTTCCCGCTCATCTTTGCTATGTTATACTTCTCTTTTATTTTTATACTGTCCTTGACTTCCCTTGTCAGCCACGGTCGCCCCCTACTCCCCTTAGAATCTTTCTTCCTCTTTGGAATGAACTGATCCTGCACCTTCTGTATTATTCCCAGAAATACCTGCCATTATTGTTCCACTGTCATTCCTGTGAGGGTATCCTTCCAGTCAACTTTGGCCAGCTCCTCCCTCATGGCTCCATAGTCCCCTTCCTTCAACTGTAATACTGACACATCCGATTTTCCCTTCTCCTTCTCAAACTGTAGATTAAAACTTCATATTATGGTCACTACCTCCTAATGGCTCCTTAACCTTGAGCTCCCTTATCAAATCCGGTTCATTACACAACACTAGATCTAGAATCGCCTTCTCCCTGGTAGGGTCTAGTACAAGCTGCTCTAAAAATCCATCTCGGAGGCACTCCACAAACTCCCTTCCTTGGAGTCCAGTACCATTCTGATTCTCCCAGTCTACCTGCATGTTGAAATCCCCCATTACCTTTGCGACATGCTAATTTTAGCTCGATTCAACTTGCACCCTGTATCCAGGCTACTATTTGGGGGCCTGTAGATAACTCCCATTAGGGTCTTTTTGCCCTTACAATTTCTCAGTTCTATCCATACTGACTCTACATCTCCTGATTCTATGTCACCCCTCGCAAGGGACTGAATTTCATTCCTCACCAGCAGAGCCACCCCACCCCCTCTGCCCACCTGTCTGTCCTTTCGATAGGACGTATACCCTTGAATATTCATTTCCCAGCCCTGGTCCTCTTGCAGCCATGTCTCTGTTATTCCTACAACATCATACTTGCCAATTTCCAACAGAGCCTCAAGCTCATCCACTTTATTTCTTATACTTCGTGCATTCATATATAATACTTTTAATTCGTTACTCCCCTCTCTTCTCACACTGATTCCTATTGCACTTGGCCATACTCTCCAATCCCTTCCTGAGCTTTCTGCCCTTTAAATTCTGTTGTCTATCTTAACTTTTCTTACTCTCTCTTTCCCTTTAACTCCATCCTTATATTTCCAGTTCATCTCCTCACCCCCCCCCCCCCCCCACTTATTAGTTTAAACACACCCATGTAACAGTGGCAAACCCACCTGCCAGAATGCTGGTCCCCCGCCTGTTAAGGTGCAACCCGTCTCCTTTGTACAATTCATCCTTACCCCAAAACAGATCCCAGTGGTCTAAGAATCTAAAACCCTGCTTGCCGCACCAGCTCCTCAGCCACACATTGAGATCCCATATCTCCCTGTTCCTGCCCTCACCAGCACGAGGAACTGGAAGCAAACCGGAGGTAACCACCCTGGAGGTCCTGCTTTTCAGCCTTCTTCCGGGTTTCTGCAGTCACGCTGCAGAATGTCCTTCCTCTTCTTCCCAACGTCATTTGTGCCGACATGCACTACCACTTCCAGCTGTTCCCCTTCACCCTTGAGGATTCCCTGCAATCGGTCCGTGACATTCTGGATCCTGGCACCAGGGAGGCAATATACCATCCTTAAATCCTGCCTGTTGCCGCAGAAACCCCTTTCTGTACCTCTCACTATGGAGTCCCCTACTGCCACGGCTCTGCCTGTCATCTGTCTCCTTGGCTTTGCCTCAGTGCCAATTTTTGACTCTCAGACCTGTCCACCTCTCAGACCTGTGGTGTCTTCTGTCCCGACAGCTTTTAAGAGGGTGAACCTGTTTTCAGGAACCACATCCCCCGGGGTCTCCTGTACTCCAAACATCCATCCATTCTTCATTGTCACCCCCCTTCTCTCTTTCAATATCGTCAGAGTAACTATCTCACTGTAGGTCCTGTCCAGAAAACTCGTTTTCCCAGATGAACCTGAGGTCATCCAGTTGCCTCTCCAGTGCCCCAACACGGTCCTTCAGGAGCTGAACCTGGACACACTTACCACAGTTGTAGCAGCCGGAGGCACCATCAGTGTCCCTGACCTCCCATATCAGGCAGGCATCTCTTCATCACCTCTCACCCTCTCCAACTGTCTCCTCCCTCAGCCTCCTCGCCAAAGACTTGCACCTCCCTCGACAGGGCCGCTCCCCTAGAGCAAACCTTGCTTATATTGGCTGATAAATTGACTAATTCATTTCACTCTGCCGACCTTGAAAGTATGTGTTGCAGGCTGGTCCCGCCCAGTTTTTAAATCAACCACTCCTGAGAAGAACAGAAAACAGACTCCCTGCTCAGCCAATCCCCACGCTCTCTCCTTCACTTGCTCCTGCGCTCGGCTCATTACTACACAGCAAGTGCAAACCCTTGGCATGCTCTCTCATACACAAAGGGTTCGACTCACTGCTCAGCCGCACCGGTTCTGTTTTTGAAGAGGTAACTAAGAAGGCCGACGAGGGAGCGTGGTAGATGCGGTCTATATGGACTTCAATAAGGTTCTTAGACACGAGAAAATCTGCAGATGCTGGGAATCCTGAGCAACACACACACAGTGCTGGAGGAAATCAGCAAGCGTAAGATATCACCCTCTTCAGGGTAGACACCCCTCCAAGAGACTTCACAGTAGGGACTACTTAAGCTTTTTCGGGATCAGAATCCCTTGAAGAGAGTTGGCAGTAGTCCCAGAAGCCTGCTGAGTTCCCGCAGCATTGCGCGTGTGTGTGTGTTGCTTCAGTAAGGTCTTGCATGGTAGTGTTCTGACTCGATAGAGGTGTGTAAGATGACAGAGGCATAGATCGAGTGGACACCAGTGACTTTCCCCAGGGTGGAAATGGCTTTTAGAAAGAGCACAATTTTAAGGTGACTAACAGGGGGATGTCAGGGGTAAAGGTTTTTTTTACACAGTGATGGGTGCGTGAAATGCTCTGCGGGGGGGTGGCAGAGGCATACACATTTGGGGCATATAAGAAACTCTCGGATAAGCATGTGGATGATTGAAAAATGGAGGCTATGTGGGAGAGAAGAGTTAGATTGATCTTAGAATAAGTTCAAAGGTTGGCAAAACATTGTGGGCTGAAGAGCTTGTACTGTGTAGTATTGTGTTACATCAGAACACAAGAAACAGGAGCAGGAGTCGGCCATCTGGCCCGTCGAGCCTGCTTCCCCATTCAATAAGATCACGGCTGATCTGGCCATGGACTCATCTCCACCTACCTGCCTTTTCCCCATAACCCTCAATTCCCCAACTAGGCAAAAATCTATCCAACCTTGTCTTAAGTATATTTACTGAGGCAGCCTCCACTGCTTCATTGGGCAGAGAATTCCACACATTCACCACCTTCTGGGAAAAGCAGTTTCTCCTTATCTCCATCCTAAATCTACTCCTCCCAAATCTTGAGGCTATGTCCCCTAGTTCCAGTTTCACCTACCAGTGGAAACAACTTTCCTGCCTCTATCTTATCTATCCCTTTCATAATTTTATATGTTTCTATAAGATCTTCTCTCATTCTTCTGATTTCCAACCAGTACAGTCCCAGGCGACTCAATTGCTCCTCATTGTCTGACCCCCTCATCTCTGGAATCAACCTGGTGAACCTCCTCTGCTCCTTTGTGGCAGGTTGCTGAGAAGGTGAGATCCAGGCAAATTGGCTGGGTGGTAGAAAGCAGGGAGTGATGGTGGAAAGTTGTTTCTTGGACTGGAAGCCTGTGGCCAGTGGGGTTTCCCAGGAGCCAGCCCACGGTGTTGGATCTTCATCAACGATTTGAATGTGAACGTACACGTCATGGGAGGGAGATTACAGACAATAGCTGCAGAGGGATCTTGATCAGCTGGTTAAGTGGGCTGTGGAATGGCAACTGAAGATAAGTGTGAGGTGTCACATTTGGGAAGCTTTTCACAGTGATAGGCATATTGTAGAACAAGTACATCGTTCCTGAAAGAAGTGGCACAGGTAGAGAGGGTGGTGAGGACACACTGGCCCTCATCAGTCAGGACACTGAGTATAGATAGCAGTTGGGAGGTTACGTCGCAGTTCTACAAGACGTTAGTGCTGTTGCATTTGGAATATCGTGTTCGGTTTTGGTCACTCCTTTATAGGAAAGATGCCATTGTGCTGGAGAGAGTGCAGAAAATGTTTATGAGGATGTTGTCAAGGACTGAGTTATAGGGAGAGGTTGACTTTATCTTCTGGAAGATAGGAGACTAGGGGAACATCTCACAGAAGTGTATCAGACCACGAGGGGCACAGAAGAGAATGCGGTCTTTTCCCAAGCATGGGGAAATCAGGAACTAGAGGGCATAGGTTTAAGGTGAGAAGCGAAAGATCTGATAGGAACATGAGTGGCAAATTTATTCATCCTGAGGGAGGTCAGCACATGGAATGAGTTGTCAGAGAAGTAGTAAAGGCCGGTACATTAACAACATTTAAAAGTTATTTGGATATATTGATAAACACAAGATACTGGAAATCCAGAGTAAAATGCACAAACGCTGGAGGAACTTAGCAGGGCAGGCAGGCAGCATCTATGTAAAGGAACAAAGAGTCTGTTTTGTTCTGAGACCCTTCACCAGGAAGTTTGGAGAGAAATTGGCCGAGCATTGGCAATGGGACTGGCTCAGGTGTGCATCTTTGTCAACATGTACCACGTGACTGAAGGGCTTGCTTCTGTGCTGAATAACTTGCTAGCTCTAATGAAGCACATCCTGTTCACTATTACACAGTGTACGGACTCATTTCAGGAGTGCTCAGCACTTACTGAAGAAAAGCACACCTTGACTAACAGTGCAGTGCCAGCTCCTCACTTTGCACTGCGTCTTGTCCGAGAATTCCCTACCCCAGAGTATGGAGCTGCCAGGACTGCCTGTGTCAACCACATTACAGTGATGGTGACAATGTTACAGTCCCATAAGTTAATTTCAGCTTGGAGATCCTTGCAAAGCAGTGGGCGTGTGGTGAGCGCAGCTGACGTTGACCTGGCACTGTGTGCTGTGGATTGGTGAGTGGTTCTGCAAAATCACATGCATCCAGAATCTTTCTTTAACCTTTCCAGCTTAACACCATCCTTCCTATAGCTGAATGAATGCAATACTCCCAATGTTCTCAGTGATATCCCGTACGACACTCCCAATGAGATCTCAGCGATATCCGGTACGACACTCCCAATGAGATCTCAGTGATGTCCCGTGTAACACTCCCAATGAGATCTCAGTGATATCCCGTACGACACTCCCAATGAGATCTCAGTGATATCCCGTACGACACTCCCAATGAGATCTCAGTGATATCCCGTACGACACTCCCAATGAGATCTCAGTGATATCCCGTACGACACTCCCAATGAGATCTCAGCGATATCTCGTACGACACTCCCAATGAGATCTCAGCGAAGTCTCGTACGACACTCCCAATGAGATCTCAGCGAAGTCTCGTACGACACTCCCAATGAGATCTCAGCGAAGTCCTGTACAATACTCGTAATGATATCTCAGTGAAGTCCTGTACGAAACTCCCAATGAGATCTCAGTGAAGTCCTGTACAATACTCGTAATGATATCTCAGTGAAGTCCTGTACGAAACTCCCAATGAGATCTCAGCGAAGTCTCGTACGACACTCCCAATGAGATCTCAGCGCCATCCCGTACGTCACTCCCAATGATATCTCAGCGAAGTCTCGTACGACACTCCCAATGAGATCTCAGCGAAGTCTCGTACGACACTCCCAATGATATCTCAGCGCCATCCCGTACGTCACTCCCAATGATATCTCAGCGAAGTCTCGTACGACACTCCCAATGAGATCTCAGCGAAGTCTCGTACGACACTCCCAATGAGATCTCAGCGAAGTCTCGTACGACACTCCCAATGAGATCTCAGCGAAGTCTTGTACGACACTCCCAATGAGATCTCAGTGAAGTCCTGTACGAAACTCCCAATGAGATCTCAGCGAAGTCTCGTACGACACTCCCAATGAGATCTCAGTGATATCCCGTACGACACTCCCAATGAGATCTCAGCGAAGTCTCGTACGACACTCCCAATGAGATCTCAGCGAAGTCTCGTACGACACTCCCAATGAGATCTCAGTGAAGTCCTGTACGAAACTCCCAATGAGATCTCAGCGAAGTCTCGTACGACACTCCCAATGAGATCTCAGTGATATCCCGTACGACACTCCCAATGAGATCTCAGCGAAGTCTCGTACGACACTCCCAATGAGATCTCAGTGATATCCCGTACGACACTCCCAATGATATCTCAGCGATATCCCGTACGACACTCCCAATGAGATCTCAGCGAAGTCTCGTACGACACTCCCAATGAGATTTCAGCGAAGTCTCGTACGACACTCCCAATGAGATCTCAGCGAAGTCTCGTACGACACTCCCAATGAGATCTCAGCGAAGTCCCGTACGTCACTCCCAATGAGATCTCAGCGAAGTCCCGTACGACACTCCCAATGAGATCTCAGCGAAGTCCCGTACGACACTCCCAATGAGATCTCAGCGAAGTCTCGTACGACACTCCCAATGAGATCTCAGCGAAGTCTCGTACGACACTCCCAATGAGATCTCAGCGAAGTCTCGTACGACACTCCCAATGATATCTCAGCGAAGTCTCGTACGACACTCCCAATGATATCTCAGCGATATCCCGTACGACACTCCCAATGATATCTCAGCGATATCCCGTACGACACTCCCAATGATATCTCAGCGATATCCGGTACGACACTCCCAATGATATCTCAGCGAAGTCCAGTACGACACTCCCAATGAGATCTCAGCGACATCCCGTACGACACTCCCAATGAGATCTCAGCGAAGTCTCGTACGACACTCCCAATGAGATCTCAGCGAAGTCCCGTACGACACTCCCAATGAGATCTCAGTGATATCCCGTACGACACTCCCAATGATATCTCAGCGATATCCCGTACGACACTCCCAATGAGATCTCAGCGATATCCGGTACGACACTCCCAATGAGATCTCAGCGAAGTCTCGTACGACACTCCCAATGAGATCTCAGCGAAGTCTCGTACGACACTCCCAATGAGATCTCAGCGATATCCCGTACGACACTCCCAATGAGATCTCAGCGAAGTCTCGTACGACACTCCCAATGAGATCTCAGCGAAGTCTCGTACGACACTCCCAATGATATCTCAGCGATATCCCGTACGACACTCCCAATGAGATCTCAGCGACATCCCGTACGACACTCCCAATGAGATCTCAGTGAAGTCTCGTACGACACTCCCAATGAGATCTCAGTGAAGTCTCGTACGACACTCCCAATGAGATCTCAGTGAAGTCTCGTACGACACTCCCAATGAGATCTCAGCGATATCTGGTACGACACTCCCAATGAGATCTCAGCGAAGTCTCGTACGACACTCCCAATGAGATCTCAGTGAAGTCCTGTACAATACTCCTAATGATATCTCAGCGACATCCCGTACGACACTCCCAATGAGATCTTAGTGATGTCCCGTGTAATACTCCCAATGAGATCTCAGCGATATCCCGTACGACACTCCCAATGAAATGTCAGTGACATCCCGTACGACACTCCCAATGAAATGTCAGCGACAACCCGTACGACACTCCCAATGAAATGTCAGTGACGTCCCGTATGACACTCCCAATGAGATCTCAGCGATATCCGGTACGACACTCCCAATGAGATCTCAGCGATATCCGGTACGACACTCCCAATGAGATCTCAGCGATATCCCGTACGACACTCCCAATGAGATCTCAGCGAAGTCTCGTACGACACTCCCAATGAGATCTCAGCGATATCCCGTACGACACTCCCAATGAGATCTCAGCGAAGTCTCGTATGACACTCCCAATGAGATCTCAGCGATATCCGGTACGACACTCCCAATGAGATCTCAGCGATATCCGGTACGACACTCCCAATGAGATCTCAGCGATATCCGGTACGACACTCCCAATGAGATCTCAGTGAAGTCCCGTACGACACTCCCAATGAGATCTCAGCGATATCCGGTACGACACTCCCAATGAGATCTCAGTGATATCCCGTACGACACTCCCAATGAGATCTCAGCGATATCCGGTACGACACTCCCAATGAGATCTCAGCGAAGTCTCGTACGACACTCCCAATGAGATCTCAGCGAAGTCTCGTACGACACTCCCAATGATATCTCAGCGATATCCCGTACGACACTCCCAATGAGATCTCAGCGAAGTCTCGTACGACACTCCCAATGAGATCTTAGTGATGTCCCGTGTAATACTCCCAATGAGATCTCAGCGATATCCGGTACGACACTCCCAATGAAATGTCAGTGACATCCCGTACGACACTCCCAATGAGATCTCAGCGACATCCCGTACGACACTCCCAATGAGATCTCAGCGATATCCCGTACGACACTCCCAATGAAATGTCAGTGACATCCCGTACGACACTCCCAATGAGATCTCAGCGATATCCGGTACGACACTCCCAATGAGATCTCAGCGAAGTCTCGTACGACACTCCCAATGAGATCTTAGTGATGTCCCGTGTAATACTCCCAATGAGATCTCAGCGATATCCGGTACGACACTCCCAATGAAATGTCAGTGACATCCCGTACGACACTCCCAATGAGATCTCAGCGACATCCCGTACGACACTCCCAATGAGATCTCAGCGATATCCCGTACGACACTCCCAATGAAATGTCAGTGACATCCCGTACGACACTCCCAATGAGATCTCAGCGACATCCCGTACGACACTCCCAATGAGATCTCAGCGATATCCCGTACGACACTCCCAATGAAATGTCAGTGACGTCCCGTATGGCTGTAACATGATGTTTTGAGTTCTTGTACTCATTGTTCTGACTGATAAAGGCAAGTGTTCTGATGCTTCTTCTCCACCCTGTCTAATGTGTTGCAACTTTCTGGGAACTCTTTATCTGTACCCTCGGGTTTCTCTGTTCTAGTACTGTTTGCTATGTAGTATTGCCTGGTTTACTAACCACAATGCACTACCTCACACTTGTCTGAGTTAAATTCCATCTGCTATTCCTTCGCCCCATTGGTGTAAATCCTGTTGTAATCTTAGACAAACTGCACCACCTGCTGACTTACTAAGCAAGTTAATGCCACTGATTCAGATTGTGAGCGGAGATGATCACAAACTATCACAAGCCTCCAGTCTGAAGAACACTGCCACATGAAGTCTCCGACCAGCGGTCAGCCTTGTGCCCTTTTGGCTCGTCCACCCCGGATCGCACGTGATCGAACTTTCCAGACAGCCGTGCCTGAGCCTCCCTGTCGAGAGCACTGACCACATTGCCCTCAGTCTGCTCTGCAAAAGTAGTTAAAGATGTGAGACATGGGTAGCCAGAGACGTTTTTCCAGTGCAGAAAAGGCTAATTCCAGGGGGCATAATTTAACGGTGATAGGGGTTTATTGGCCTTCATCAACCATGGGATTGAATTTAAGAGCTGAGAGGTAACGTTGCAGCAAAATAGGACTCTGGTCAGACCCCACTTGGAGTACTGTGCTCAGTTCTGGTCACCTCACTACAGGAAGGATGTGTAAACCATAGAAAGGGTGCAGAGGAGATTTACAAGGATGTTGCCTGGATTGGGGAGCATGTCTTATGAGAATAGGTTGAGTGAACTCGGCCTTTTCTCCTTGAAGTGACAGAGGATGAGAGGTGACCTGATAGAGATGTATAAGATGATGAGAGGCATTGGTCGTGTGGATAGTCAGAGGCTTTTTCCCAGGGCTGAAATAACTAACACGAGAGGGCACAGTTTTAAGGTGCTGGGGAGTAGGTACAGAGGAGATGTCAGGGTAAGTTTTTTTACACAGAGAGCGGGGAGTGTGTGGAATGGGCTGCCAGCAACGGTGGTGGAGGTGGATACGATAGGGTCTTTCAAGAGACTCCTGACAGGTCCATGGAGCTCAGAAAAATAGAGGGCTATGGGTAACCCTGGGTAATTTCTAAAGTAAGGACGTATTTGGCACAGCTTTGTGGGCTGAAGGGCCTGTATTGTGCTGTAGGTTTCCTGTGTTTCAATGTGATGTGGTAGGTGCACAGAGTACCGTGTCAGGGCATTATGGGCAATCTTATATCGGCACGTGAATTGTGGAAATATGGATGGCTGTGTATAAGGAAGGGTTAGATTGATTTCCGTGTAGGTACCGTGGGGTGGCACAGTAGCAGAAGCGGAGAGGTTGACACAACACTGTGTGGTACAGGCGACACGGATTCAATTCCCACAGCTGCCTGTAAGGAGTTTGTACATTCTCGCTGCGACCACGTGGGTTTCCTCCGGGTGCTCTGGTTTCCTCCCACAGGCCAGAGACGTGGTGGTTGTCCCGTGATTGGGATAGGATTATCCAGCGGCGATTGTTGAGCTAGTCTGCTCTGCGTGTCAATGAATGGTTAATGTCGGTCCAAAGGGCCTGTATTGTGCTGTAGTTCACAGTTCTGTCCTATCATCTCCCATGAACAAAAGCATGCTGTACTTCCCTGGTTTGTCCTTGCAGCCCTTCCCAAATGAAGGCACAGGCTTGGCCACCCCTCCGTATTCTGGTGCCCCACCTGACACAGTGCCAATATCTCTGCCAGAAATACTACAATTTCTTCCCCTGCTTTCCGCAGTGAGCCAGGCACCTTAACGTTACCTTAAGAATTGTCGCTAAGTCTCCCTCATTGTGAAGTTGTAATGAATACTGTCATTAGGCATTGTTACCGCAGGATCACTGTTATTTGTCTGAAATGATTTTCAATTCAGGAATTCTGCAACCAGGTTCTCCCACTAATTGAACCTTTTCCACAGTCCCCCTGACAAACCTTCTCAAGGATTCAATTGCTTGAGTATGATCACCCCTCATTCTTCAAAACTCGAAAGAAATCAGATCGGAAGTTGACGCTCTCATCACAGGAATTAACTTTGTGACTCTCAGCATGACTGTGTCACCAACGTTACGATGTTGTTGTGATGCTACCAATGTACTGTCACTGAGAGGCCAATGTACTGTCACTGAGAAGCCATAGTTGAATTTCTCTGTGTAGAAGATGATGAGAGGCATTGATCGTGTGGATAGTCAGAGGCTTTTTCCCAGGGCTGAAATGGCTAACATGAGGGAGCACAGGTTTAAGGTGCTGGGAAGTAGGTACAGAGGAGATGTCAGGGTAAGTTTTTTTACACAGAGAGCGGGGAGTGTGTGGAATGGGCTGCTGGTGACGGTGGTGGAGGTGGATACGATAGGGTCTTTCAAGAGACTCCTGGACAGGTACATGGAGCTCAGAAAAATAGTGAACTATGGGTAACCCTGGGTAATTTCTAAAGTAAGTACATGTTCAGCACAGGACTAGGGGCCAAAGAGCCTGTATTGTGCTGTAGGTTTTCTATGTTTCTATGGGAGCCATGACTGACTGAACAGCTGAGACTGAGCTGACCTCCTGAGGTTGCGATAACAATGGGAATCTGTCCTCATGACAGGCTGGTGACTGTTCGTTCCACGCTAACCTCCAGTAGAGTGTGCATTGCTGCCGATCGGTTTCCCTGCTCCCTGCTCCCTCTTAAACTGGACAAAGCTGGAAGTGGGAGGAGGGGGGTTATGGCAGCTCAGACATTGGACTAGAGCAGAGGGAAGGGTACTGGGGACAGGGGAGGGGGTATTGCCCCTCTCTGAGGGAGGTGGGGGTAGTGGGGTGGTGGGGACACGGAGTGGTATTGTCCCTGTCTGAGGGAGTGGGGGTGGTGGGGACACGGAGGGGTATTGTCTCTGTCTGAGGGTGGTGGGGTACTGGGGACACGGGACTGTATTGCCCCTGAATGAGGGAGGTGGGGGTATTGGGGACAGGGGAGGGGGTATTGCCCCTGTCTGGGGGAGGTGGGGTACTGGGGATGGGGAAGGGTATTGCCCCTGTCTGGGGGAGACTGGGGACAGGGAAGGGTATTGCCCCTGTCTGGGGGAGGTGGGGTACTGGGGACAGAAATATTTGTGACCCTGATGTGTGGGTTGCTTTGCAGGGACATCCTGCGGAAAGGTGGGTCTGCCGTGGATGCAGCGATCGCGACTCTGCTGTGTAGTTCCCTGGTCCACCCACAGAGTCTGGGCATCGGTGGAGGATCCATCTACACCATTTATGACGCAACAAAAGGTGACTCACATCAGCTTCGCCCAAGGGTGTTGTGCAAAGGGGAGGTTGGGACAGGGCACTTGTCCAATTGCTGTTTAGACTGAAGTACAGATGTGCTCCAGCTTGGGGCCTCTGATGGTAATGTCGCTCCCCAGCACAGCTGCACCAAGATTGAGAACTCTCTGACCCTGGGGATGGGTGGCGTGGTACTGCAGGTGAGGGGGTAGTCGGGGAGTGGGATTGTGCTTATGGCTGCTCTGGACTCCCCCGTGTGTTACTATCCTGTTACTGTGTGTGATTCTGGTGAGTTGCAAGTTTCTCAGTTATTTTAAGCAGAAATTGGTCAAACCCTGGGGAGGAAGAAAGGGGAAGGACTGGCAGTGAGGGTTGACAGGATGGGTTCCAGCTGTGTGCTAAACTCCAGGGTTTGGATTTCAACCAAACAAAAAAATCGAAAACCTCATCAGATAATGAAATGTTGCCCAAGGATGTACACAGAGTGAAACACGTGGATGAAGGACTATGGCAAGTAGAGGGGAGGGTGGAGGGTGGAGGGTGGGTCGCTGTCAGTTCAACTACACCCTCATTGGATTGGTCTGCAATGGCTTAGTGTCCTTGTCCTCCTGCAGCCTGTATGTACCCAGAGCATGTAGATCACACACCGTATCTCACAGTAGATCACACACCGTATCTCACAGTAGATCACACACCGTCTCTCACAGTAGATCACACACCGTCTCTCACAGTAGATCACAGACCGTCTCTCACAGTAGATCACACACCGTCTCTCACAGTAGATCACACACCGTCTCTCACAGTAGATCACAGACCGTCTCTCACAGTAGATCACAGACCATATCTCACAGTAGATCACACACACCGTCTCTCACAGTAGATCACACACCGTATCTCACAGTAGATCACACACCGTATCTCACAGTAGATCACACACCGTATCTCACAGTAGATCACACACCGTATCTCACAGTAGATCACACACCGTATCTCACAGTAGATCACACACCGTATCTCACAGTAGATCACACACCGTATCTCACAGTAGATCACACACCGTATCTCACAGTAGATCACACACCGTATCTCACAGTAGATCACACACCGTCTCTCACAGTAGATCACACACCGTCTCTCACAGTAGATCACACACCGTCTCTCTCACAGTAGATCACACACCGTCTCTCTCACAGTAGATCACACACCGTCTCTCTCACAGTAGATCACACACCGTATCTCACAGTAGATCACACACCGTCTCTCACAGTAGATCACACACCGTCTCTCACAGTAGATCACACACCGTCTCTCACAGTAGATCACACACCGTCTCTCTCACAGTAGATCACACACCGTCTCTCTCACAGTAGATCACACACCGTCTCTCTCACAGTAGATCACACACCGTATCTCACAGTAGATCACACACCGTCTCTCTCACAGTAGATCACACACCGTATCTCACAGTAGATCACACACCGTCTCTCACAGTAGATCACACACCGTCTCTCACAGTAGATCACACACCGTCTCTCACAGTAGATCACACACCGTCTCTCTCACAGTAGATCACACACCGTCTCTCTCACAGTAGATCACACACCGTCTCTCTCACAGTAGATCACACACCGTATCTCACAGTAGATCACACACCGTCTCTCACAGTAGATCACACACCGTCTCTCACAGTAGATCACACACCGTCTCTCTCACAGTAGATCACACACCGTCTCTCTCACAGTAGATCACACACCGTCTCTCTCACAGTAGATCACACACCGTCTCTCTCACAGTAGATCACACACCGTCTCTCACAGTAGATCACACACCGTCTCTCTCACAGTAGATCACACACCGTCTCTCACAGTAGATCACACACCGTCTCTCTCACAGTAGATCACACACCGTCTCTCACAGTAGATCACACACCGTCTCTCTCACAGTAGATCACACACCGTCTCTCTCACAGTAGATCACACACCGTCTCTCTCACAGTAGATCACACACCGTCTCTCTCACAGTAGATCATACACACCGTCTCTCTCACAGTAGATCTCACACCGTCTCTCTCACAGTAGATCACACACCGTCTCTCACAGTAGATCACACACCGTCTCTCTCACAGTAGATCACACACCGTCTCTCTCACAGTAGATCGCACACCGTCTCTCTCACAGTAGATCGCACACCGTCTCTCTCACAGTAGATCACACACAGTCTCTCTCACAGTAGATCACACACACCGTCTCTCTCACAGTAGATCACACACCATATCTCACAGTAGATCACACACACCGTCTCTCTCACAGTAGATCACACACCATATCTCACAGTAGATCACACACCGTCTCTCACAGTAGATCACACACCGTCTCTCTCACAGTAGATCACAGACCATATCTCACAGATCACACACCGTCTCTCACAGTAGATCACACACAGTCTCTCACAGTAGATCACACACCGTCTCTCACAGTAGATCACACACAGTCTCTCACAGTAGATCACACACAGTCTCTCACAGTAGATCACACACCGTCTCTCACAGTAGATCACACACCATATCTCACAGTAGATCACACACACCGTCTCTCACAGCAGATCACACACACCGTCTCTCACAGTAGATCACACACACCGTATGTCACAGTAGATCACACACACCGTATCTCACAGTAGATCACACACCGTCTCTCACAGTAGATCACACACAGCCTTTCTCACAGTAGATCACACACAGCCTTTCTCACAGTAGATCACACACAGCCTTTCTCACAGTAGATCACACACAGCCTTTCTCACAGTAGATCACACACAGCCTTTCTCACAGTAGATCACACACCGTCTTTCTCACAGTAGATCACACACCATCTCTCACAGTAGATCACACACCATCTCTCACAGTAGATCACAGACTGTATCTCAGAGTGGATCACACGGGATCTCTCACAGTAGATCACACAGGATCTCTCACAGTAGATCACACACACCGTCTCTCACAGTAGATCACACACAGTCTCTCACAGTAGATCACACACCATCTCTCACAGTAGACCACACACTGTCTTTCTCACAGTAGATCACACACCGTATCTCACAGTAGATCACACACACCGTCTCTCTCACAGTAGATCACACACAATATCTCACAGTAGATCACACACAATATCTCACAGTAGATCACACACCGTATCTCACAGTAGATCTCACACACCGTCTCTCACAGTAGATCATACACACCGTCTCTCACAGTAGATCACAGACCATCTCTTACAGTAGATCACACACCATCTCTCTCTGTAGATCACACACCGTCTCTCACAGTAGATCACACACCGTCTCTCACAGTAGATCACACACCGTCTCTCTCACAGTAGATCACACACCGTATCTCACAGTAGATCAAACACCGTCTCTCACAGTAGATCACACACACCGTCTCTCGCAGTAGATCACACACACCATCTCTCACAGTAGATCACACACCATCTCTCACAGTAGATCACACACCATCTCTCACAGTAGATCACACACCATCTCTCACAGTAGATCACACACCATCTCTCACAGTAGATCACAGACCATCTCTCACAGTAGATCACAGACCATCTCTCACAGTAGATCACAGACCATATCTCACAGTAGATCACACACCGTCTCTCACAGTAGATCACAGTCCATATCTCACAGTAGATCACACACCGTCTCTCACAGTAGATCACAGGCCATCTCTCACAGTAGATCACAGACTGTATCAGAGTGGATCACACAGGATCTCTCACAGTAGGTCACACACACCGTCTCTCACAGTAGATCATACACACCGTCTCTCACAGTAGATCACAGACTGTATCTCAGAGTGGATCACACAGGATCTCTCACAGTAGGTCACACAGGATCTCTCACAGTAGATCACACACCATATCTCACAGTAGATCACACACCGTATCTCTCACAGTAGATCACACACCGTATCTCTCACAGTAGATCACACACCGTCTCTCACAGTAGATCACACACAGTCTCTCACAGTAGATCACACACCGTCTCTCCCACAGTAGATCACACACCGTCTCTCTCACATTAGATCACACACCGTCTCTCTCACATTAGATCACACACCGTCTCTCTCACAGTAGATCACACACCGTCTCTCTCACAGTAGATCACACACCGTCTCTCTCACAGTAGATCACACACCGTCTCTCACAGTAGATCACACACCGTCTCTCACAGTAGATCACACACCATCTCCCACAGTAGATCACACACACCGTATCTCACAGTAGATCACACACACCATCTCCCACAGTAGATCACACGCCGTCTCTCTCACAGTAGATCACACGCCGTCTCTCTCACAGTAGATCACACACAGTCTCTCACAGTAGATCACACACCGTCTCTCACAGTAGATCACACACCGTCTCTCACACAGTAGATCACACACCATATCTCACAGTAGATCACATACCATCTCTCACAGTAGATTACACACCGTATCTCACAGTAGATTACACACCGTCTCTCACAGTAGATCACACACCGTCTCTCACACAGTAGATCACACGCCGTCTCTCTCACAGTAGATCACACACCATATCTCACAGTAGATCACACACCATCTCTCTCACAGTAGATCACACCGTCTCTCACAGTAGATCACACACCGTATCTCACAGTAGATCACACACCGTCTCTCACAGTAGATCACACACCGTCTCTCACAGTAGATCACACACCGTCTCTCACAGTAGATCACACACCATCTCTCTCACAGTAGATCACACACCATCTCTCTCACAGTAGATCACACACCATATCTCACAGTAGATCACACACCGTCTCTCTCACAGTAGATCACACCGTCTCTCACAGTAGATCACACACCGTCTCTCACAGTAGATCACACACCGTCTCTCACAGTAGATCACACACCGTCTCTCTCGCAGTAGATCACACACCGTCTCTCACAGTAGATCACACACAGTCTCTCTCAGTAGATCACACGCCGTCTCTCTCACAGTAGATCACGCACCATATCTCACAGTAGATCACGCACCGTCTCTCACAGTAGATCACACACCGTCTCTCACAGTAGATCACACACCGTCTCTCACAGTAGATCACACACCGTCTCTCTCTGTAGATCACACACCGTCTCTCTCTGTAGATCACACACCGTCTCTCTCTGTAGATCACACACCGTCTCTCACAGTAGATCACACACCGGCTCTCACAGTAGATCACACACCGTCTCTCTCACAGTAGATCACAAACCGTCTTTCTCACAGTAGATCACACACCATCATTTACAGTAGATCACACACCATCTCTCTCTGTAGATCACACACACCATCTCTCACAGTAGATCACAGACAGTATCTCAGAGTGGATCGCACACCGTCTCTCTCACTGTAGATCACACACCGTCTCTCTCACTGTAGATCACACACCGTCTCTCTCACAGTAGATCACACACCGTCTCTCTCACAGTAGATCACACACCGTCTCTCTCACAGTAGATCACACACCGTCTCTCTCACAGTAGATCACACACCGTCTCTCTCACAGTAGATCACACACCGTCTCTCTCACAGTAGATCATACACACCGTCTCTCTCACAGTAGATCTCACACTGTCTCTCTCACAGTAGATCACACACCGTCTCTCACAGTAGATCCCACACCGTCTCTCTCACAGTAGATCGCACACCGTCTCTCTCACAGTAGATCGCACACCGTCTCTCTCACAGTAGATCGCACACCGTCTCTCTCACAGTAGATCACACACCGTCTCTCTCACAGTAGATCACACACACCGTCTCTCTCACAGTAGATCACACACACCGTCTCTCTCACAGTAGATCACACACCATATCTCACAGTAGATCACACACACCGTCTCTCTCACAGTAGATCACACACCATATCTCACAGTAGATCACACACCGTCTCTCACAGTAGATCACACACCGTCTCTCTCACAGTAGATCACACACCGTATCTCACAGTAGATCACACACCGTATCTCACAGTAGATCACACACCGTCTCTCACAGTAGATCACACACCATATCTCACAGTAGATCATACACACCGTCTCTCTCACAGTAGATCACACACCGTCTCTCACAGTAGATCACACACACCGTCTCTCACAGTAGATCACACACCGTCTCTCACAGTAGATCACACACACCGTCTCTCACAGTAGATCACACACACCGTCTCTCACAGTAGATCACACACCGTCTCTCACAGTAGATCACACACCGTCTCTCACAGTAGATCACACACCGTCTCTCACAGTAGATCACACACCGTCTCTCACAGTAGATCACACACCGTCTCTCACAGTAGATCACACACCGTCTCTCACAGTAGATCACAGACCATATCTCACAGATCACACACCGTCTCTCACAGTAGATCACAGACCATATCTCACAGATCACACACCGTCTCTCACAGTAGATCACACACAGTCTCTCACAGTAGATCACACACCGTCTCTCACAGTAGATCACACACAGTCTCTCACAGTAGATCACACACCGTCTCTCACAGTAGATCACACACCGTCTCTCACAGTAGATCACACACCATATCTCACAGTAGATCACACACACCGTCTCTCACAGCAGATCACACACCGTCTCTCACAGTAGATCACACACACCGTATCTCACAGTAGATCACACACACCGTATCTCACAGTAGATCACACACACCGTATCTCACAGTAGATCACACACACCGTCTCTCACAGTAGATCACACACCGTCTCTCACAGTAGATCACACACCGTCTCTCACAGTAGATCACACACAGCCTTTCTCACAGTAGATCACACACAGCCTTTCTCACAGTAGATCACACACCGTCTTTCTCACAGTAGATCACACACCATCTCTCACAGTAGATCACAGACCATATCTCACAGTAGATCACACACCATATCTCACAGTAGATCACACACCATATCTCACAGTAGATCACACACAGCCTTTCTCACAGTAGATCACACACAGCCTTTCTCACAGTAGATCACACATCGTCTTTCTCACAGTAGATCACACACCATCACTCACAGTAGATCACACACCATCTCTCACAGACTGTATCTCAGAGTGGATCACACGGGATCTCTCACAGTAGATCACACAGGATCTCTCACAGTAGATCACACACACAGTCTCTCACAGTAGATCACACACACAGTCTCTCACAGTAGATCACACACACCGTCTCTCACAGCAGATCACACACAGTCTCTCACAGTAGATCACACACCATCTCTCACAGTAGACCACACACTGTCTTTCTCACAGTAGATCACACACCGTCTCTCTCACAGTAGATCACACACCGTCTCTCTCACAGTAGATCGCACACCGTCTCTCTCACAGTAGATCGCACACCGTCTCTCTCACAGTAGATCGCACACAGTCTCTCTCACAGTAGATCACACACACCGTCTCTCTCACAGTAGATCACACACACCGTCTCTCTCACAGTAGATCACACACAGTATCTCACAGTAGATCACACACCGTATCTCACAGTAGATCACACACACCGTATCTCACAGTAGATCACACACACCGTCTCTCACAGTAGATCACACACCATATCTCACAGTAGATCACACACACCGTCTCTCACAGTAGATCACACACACCGTCTCTCACAGTAGATCACAGGCCATCTCTCACAGTAGATCACACACCATCTCTCACAGTAGATCACACACCGTATCTCACAGTAGATCACACACCATCTCTCACAGTAGATCACAGACTGTATCTCAGAGTGGATCACACAGGATCTCTCACAGTAGGTCACACACACCGTCTCTCACAGTAGATCATACACGCCGTCTCTCTCACAGTAGATCACACACAGTCTCTCACAGTAGATCACACACCTTCTCTCACAGTAGATCACACACCGTCTCTCACACAGTAGATCACACACCATATCTCACAGTAGATCACACACACCATCTCCCGCAGTAGATCACACACCGTCTCTCTCTGTAGATCACACACCGTCTCTCACAGTAGATCACACACCATCTCTCACAGTAGATCACACACCGTCTCTCTCACAGTAGATCACACACCGTATCTCACAGTAGATCAAACACCGTCTCTCGCAGTATATCACAGACCATATCTCACAGTAGATCACACACCGTCTCTCACAGTAGATCACAGACCATATCTCACAGTAGATCACACACCGTCTCTCACAGTAGATCACAGGCCATCTCTCACAGTAGATCACACACCATCTCTCACAGTAGATCACACACCGTATCTCACAGTAGATCACACACCATCTCTCACAGTAGATCACAGACTGTATCTCAGAGTGGATCACACAGGATCTCTCACAGTAGGTCACACACCGTCTCTCACAGTAGATCATACACACCGTCTCTCACAGTAGATCACAGACTGTATCTCAGAGTGGATCACACAGGATCTCTCACAGTAGGTCACACAGGATCTCTCACAGTAGATCACACACCATATCTCACAGTAGATCACACACCGTCTCTCACAGTAGATCACACACCGTCTCTCTCACAGTAGATCACACACCGTCTCTCTCACAGTAGATCACACACCGTCTCTCACAGTAGATCACACACAGTCTCTCACAGTAGATCACACACCGTCTCTCTCACAGTAGATCACACACCGTCTCTCTCACATTAGATCACACACCGTCTCTCTCACAGTAGATCACACACCGTCTCTCTCACAGTAGATCACACACCGTCTCTCTCACAGTAGATCACACACCGTCTCTCTCACAGTAGATCGCACACCGTCTCTCTCACAGTAGATCGCACACCGTCTCTCTCACAGTAGATCGCACACCGTCTCTCTCACAGTAGATCACACACAGTCTCTCTCACAGTAGATCACACACACCGTCTCTCTCACAGTAGATCACACACACCGTCTCTCTCACAGTAGATCACACACCATATCTCACAGTAGATCACATACCATCTCTCACAGTAGATCACACACCGTATCTCACAGTAGATCACATACCGTCTCTCACAGTAGATCACACACCATATCTCACAGTAGATCACACACCATCTCTCTCACAGTAGATGACACCGTCTCTCACAGTAGATCACACACCATATCTCACAGTAGATCACACACCGTCTCTCACAGTAGATCACACACCGTCTCTCACAGTAGATCACACACCGTCTCTCACAGTAGATCACACACCATCTCTCTCACAGTAGATCACACACCGTCTCTCTCACAGTAGATCACACACCATATCTCACAGTAGATCACACACACCGTCTCTCTCACAGTAGATCACACACCATATCTCACAGTAGATCACACACCGTCTCTCACAGTAGATCACACACCGTCTCTCTCACAGTAGATCACACACCATATCTCACAGTAGATCACACACCGTATCTCACAGTAGATCACACACCGTCTCTCACAGTAGATCACACACCATATCTCACAGTAGATCATACACACCGTCTCTCTCACAGTAGATCACACACCGTCTCTCACAGTAGATCACACACACCGTCTCTCACAGTAGATCACACACCGTCTCTCACAGTAGATCACACACACCGTCTCTCACAGTAGATCACACACACCGTCTCTCACAGTAGATCACACACACCGTCTCTCACAGTAGATCACACACCGTCTCTCACAGTAGATCACACACCGTCTCTCACAGTAGATCACACACCGTCTCTCACAGTAGATCACACACCGTCTCTCACAGTAGATCACACACCGTCTCTCACAGTAGATCACACACCGTCTCTCACAGTAGATCACAGACCATATCTCACAGATCACACACCGTCTCTCACAGTAGATCACACACAGTCTCTCACAGTAGATCACACACCGTCTCTCACAGTAGATCACACACAGTCTCTCACAGTAGATCACACACCGTCTCTCACAGTAGATCACACACCGTCTCTCACAGTAGATCACACACCATATCTCACAGTAGATCACACACACCGTCTCTCACAGCAGATCACACACCGTCTCTCACAGTAGATCACACACACCGTATCTCACAGTAGATCACACACACCGTATCTCACAGTAGATCACACACACCGTATCTCACAGTAGATCACACACACCGTCTCTCACAGTAGATCACACACCGTCTCTCACAGTAGATCACACACCGTCTCTCACAGTAGATCACACACAGCCTTTCTCACAGTAGATCACACACAGCCTTTCTCACAGTAGATCACACACCGTCTTTCTCACAGTAGATCACACACCATCTCTCACAGTAGATCACAGACCATATCTCACAGTAGATCACACACCATATCTCACAGTAGATCACACACCATATCTCACAGTAGATCACACACAGCCTTTCTCACAGTAGATCACACACAGCCTTTCTCACAGTAGATCACACATCGTCTTTCTCACAGTAGATCACACACCATCACTCACAGTAGATCACACACCATCTCTCACAGACTGTATCTCAGAGTGGATCACACGGGATCTCTCACAGTAGATCACACAGGATCTCTCACAGTAGATCACACACACAGTCTCTCACAGTAGATCACACACACAGTCTCTCACAGTAGATCACACACACCGTCTCTCACAGCAGATCACACACAGTCTCTCACAGTAGATCACACACCATCTCTCACAGTAGACCACACACTGTCTTTCTCACAGTAGATCACACACCGTCTCTCTCACAGTAGATCACACACCGTCTCTCTCACAGTAGATCGCACACCGTCTCTCTCACAGTAGATCGCACACCGTCTCTCTCACAGTAGATCGCACACAGTCTCTCTCACAGTAGATCACACACACCGTCTCTCTCACAGTAGATCACACACACCGTCTCTCTCACAGTAGATCACACACAGTATCTCACAGTAGATCACACACCGTATCTCACAGTAGATCACACACACCGTATCTCACAGTAGATCACACACACCGTATCTCACAGTAGATCACACACACCGTCTCTCACAGTAGATCACACACCATATCTCACAGTAGATCACACACACCGTCTCTCACAGTAGATCACACACACCGTCTCTCACAGTAGATCACAGGCCATCTCTCACAGTAGATCACACACCATCTCTCACAGTAGATCACACACCTTATCTCACAGTAGATCACACACCATCTCTCACAGTAGATCACAGACTGTATCTCAGAGTGGATCACACAGGATCTCTCACAGTAGGTCACACACACCGTCTCTCACAGTAGATCATACACGCCGTCTCTCTCACAGTAGATCACACACAGTCTCTCACAGTAGATCACACACCTTCTCTCACAGTAGATCACACACCGTCTCTCACACAGTAGATCACACACCATATCTCACAGTAGATCACACACACCATCTCCCGCAGTAGATCACACACCGTCTCTCTCTGTAGATCACACACCGTCTCTCACAGTAGATCACACACCATCTCTCACAGTAGATCACACACCGTCTCTCTCACAGTAGATCACACACCGTATCTCACAGTAGATCAAACACCGTCTCTCGCAGTATATCACAGACCATATCTCACAGTAGATCACACACCGTCTCTCACAGTAGATCACAGACCATATCTCACAGTAGATCACACACCGTCTCTCACAGTAGATCACAGGCCATCTCTCACAGTAGATCACACACCATCTCTCACAGTAGATCACACACCGTATCTCACAGTAGATCACACACCATCTCTCACAGTAGATCACAGACTGTATCTCAGAGTGGATCACACAGGATCTCTCACAGTAGGTCACACACCGTCTCTCACAGTAGATCATACACACCGTCTCTCACAGTAGATCACAGACTGTATCTCAGAGTGGATCACACAGGATCTCTCACAGTAGGTCACACAGGATCTCTCACAGTAGATCACACACCATATCTCACAGTAGATCACACACCGTCTCTCACAGTAGATCACACACCGTCTCTCTCACAGTAGATCACACACCGTCTCTCTCACAGTAGATCACACACCGTCTCTCACAGTAGATCACACACAGTCTCTCACAGTAGATCACACACCGTCTCTCTCACAGTAGATCACACACCGTCTCTCTCACATTAGATCACACACCGTCTCTCTCACAGTAGATCACACACCGTCTCTCTCACAGTAGATCACACACCGTCTCTCTCACAGTAGATCACACACCGTCTCTCTCACAGTAGATCGCACACCGTCTCTCTCACAGTAGATCGCACACCGTCTCTCTCACAGTAGATCGCACACCGTCTCTCTCACAGTAGATCACACACAGTCTCTCTCACAGTAGATCACACACAGTCTCTCTCACAGTAGATCACACACAGTCTCTCTCACAGTAGATCACACACACCGTCTCTCTCACAGTAGATCACACACACCGTCTCTCTCACAGTAGATCACACACCATATCTCACAGTAGATCACATACCATCTCTCACAGTAGATCACACACCGTATCTCACAGTAGATCACATACCGTCTCTCACAGTAGATCACACACCATCTCTCACACAGTAGATCACACGCCGTCTCTCTCACAGTAGATCACACACCATATCTCACAGTAGATCACACACCATCTCTCTCACAGTAGATGACACCGTCTCTCACAGTAGATCACACACCATATCTCACAGTAGATCACACACCGTATCTCACAGTAGATCACACACCGTCTCTCACAGTAGATCACACACCGTCTCTCACAGTAGATCACACACCATCTCTCTCACAGTAGATCACACACCGTCTCTCTCACAGTAGATCACACACCATATCTCACAGTAGATCACACACCGTCTCTCTCACAGTAGATCACACCGTCTCTCACAGTAGATCACACACCGTCTCTCACAGTAGATCACACACCGTCTCTCACAGTAGATCACACACCGTCTCTCTCGCAGTAGATCACACACCGTCTCTCACAGTAGATCACACACTGTCTCTCTCAGTAGATCACGCACCGTCTCTCTCACAGTAGATCACGCACCATATCTCACAGTAGATCACACACCGTCTCTCACAGTAGATCACACACCGTCTCTCTCACAGTAGATCACACAGTCTCTCACAGTAGATCACACACCGTCTCTCTCTGTAGATCACACACCGTCTCTCTCTTTAGATCACACACCGTTTCTCACAGTAGATCACACACCGTCTCTCACAGTAGATCACACACCGTCTCTCACAGTAGATCACACACCGTCTCTCTCACAGTAGATCACAAACCGTCTCTCTCACAGTAGATCACAAACCGTCTCTCTCACAGTAGATCACACACCGTCCCTCTCACAGTAGATCACACACCATCTCTCTCTGTAGATCACACACACCATCTCTCACAGTAGATCACACACCGTCTCTCTCACAGTAGATCACACACCGTCTCTCTCACAGTAGATCACACACCGTCTCTCTCACAGTAGATCACACACCGTCTCTCTCACAGTAGATCACACACCGTCTCTCTCACAGTAGATCACACACCGTCTCTCTCACAGTAGATCACACACCGTCTCTCACAGTAGATCACACACCGTCTCTCACAGTAGATCACAGACCGTAACTCACAGTAGATCACACACCGTCTCTCTCTGTAGATCAAACATTGTCTCTCACAGTAGATCACACACTGACTCTCACAGTAGATCTCACACTGTCTCTCACAGTAGATCACACACTGTCTCTCACAGTAGATCACACACTGACTCTCACAGTAGATCTCACACTGTCTCTCACTGTAGATCTCACACTGTCTCTCACTGTAGATCTCACACTGTCTCTCACAGTAGATCACACATAGTCTCTCTCACAGTAGATCTCACACTGTCTCTCACGGTAGATCTCACACTGTCTCTCACGGTAGATCTCACACTGTCTCTCACGGTAGATCACACAATGTCTCTCACGGTAGATCACACACTGACTTTCACAGTAGATCTCACACTGTCTCTCACAGTAGATCTCACATAGTCTCTCTCACAGTAGATCACACACCGTCTCTCACAGTAGATCACACACCGTCTTTCTCACAGTAGATCACACAACGTCTTTCTCACAGTAGATCACACACTGTCTTTCTCACAGTAGATCACACACCGTCTCTCACAGTAGATCACAGACCATCTCTCACAGTAGATCACAGACCATATCTCACAGTAGATCACAGACCATATCTCACAGTAGATCACAGACCATCTTTTACAGTAGATCACACACCATCTCTCACAGTAGATCACACACCATATCTCACAGTAGATCACACACCGTCTCTCTCACAGTAGATCACACACCGTCTCTCTCACAGTAGATCACACACCATCTCTCTCACAGTAGATCACACACCGTCTCTCTCACAGTACATCACACACCGTCTCTCTCACAGTAGATCACACACCGTCTCTCTCACAGTAGATCACACACCATATCTCACAGTAGATCACACACCATATCTCACAGTAGATCACACACCGTCTCTCTCACAATAGATCACACACCATATCTCACAGTAGATCACACACCATATCTCACAGTAGATCACACACCGTCTCTCTCGCAGTAGATCACACACCGTCTCTCTCGCAGTAGATCACACACCGTCTCTCTCACAGTAGATCACACACCGTCTCTCACAGTAGATCACACACCGTCTCTCTCGCAGTAGATCACACATCGTCTCTCACAGTAGATCACACACTGTCTCTCTCAGTAGATCACACACCGTCTCTCTCACAGTAGATCACGCACCGTCTCTCACAGTAGATCACACACCGCCTCTCACAGTAGATCACACACCGTCTCTCACAGTAGATCACACCGTCTCTCACAGTAGATCACACACCGTCTCTCACAGTAGATCACACACCGTCTCTCTCTGTAGATCACACACCGTCTCTCTCACAGTAGATCACACACCATATCTCACAGTAGATCACTCACCGTCTCTCACAGTAGATCACTCACCGTCTCTCACAGTAGATCACACACCGTCTCTCTCACAGTAGATCACACACCGTCTCTCTCACAGTAGATCACACACCGTCTCTCACAGTAGATCACACACCGTCTCTCACAGTAGATCACACACCGTCTCTCTCACAGTAGATAACACACCGTCTCTCTCACAGTAGATCACACACCATCTCTCTCGGTAGATCACACACCGTCTCTCACGGTAGATCACAAAATGTCTCTCACAGTAGATCACACACTGACTTTCACAGTAGATCCCACACTGTCTCTCACAGTAGATCACACACGGACTCACAGTAGATCTCACACTGTCTCTCACAGTAGATCACACACGGACTCACAGTAAATCACACACCGTCTCTCTCACAATAGATCACACACCATCTCTCACAGTAGATCACACAAGCCTTTCTCACAGTAGATCACACACCATCTCTCACAGTAGATCACAGACCGTATCTCAGAATGGATCACACACTGTATCTCAGAGTGGATCACACACCATCTCACAGTAGATCACACACCATCTCACAGTAGATCACACACAGCCTTTCTCACAGTAGATCACAAACCGTCTTTCTCACAGTAGATCACACACCATCTTTTACAGTAGATCACACACCATCTCTCACAGTAGATCACAGACCGTATCTCAGAGTGGATCACACACCGTCTCTCTCACTGTAGATCACACACCGTCTCTCTCACAGTAGATCACACACCGTCCCTCTCACAGTAGATCACACACCATCTCTCACAGTAGATCACACACCATCTCTCACAGTAGATCACACACCGTCTCTCTCACAGTAGATCACACACCGTCTCTCTCACAGTAGATCACAGACCGTCTCTCACAGTAGATCACACACCATCTCTCTCACAGTAGATCACACACCATCTCTCTCACAGTAGATCACAGACCGTCTCTCACAGTAGATCACACACCGTCTCTCTCACAGTAGATCACACACCGTCTCTCACAGTAGATCACACACCGTCTCTCACAGTAGATCACACACCGTCTCTCACAGTAGATCACAGACCGTAACTCACAGTAGATCACACACCGTCTCTCTCTGTAGATCAAACGTTGTCTCTCACAGTAGATCACACACCGACTCTCACAGTAGATCTCACACTGTCTCTCACAGATCACACACGGACTCTCACAGTAGATCACACACTGACTCTCACAGTAGATCTCACACTGTCTCTCACAGTAGATCACACATAGTCTCTCTCACAGTAGATCTCACACTGTCTCTCACAGTAGATCTCACATAGTCTCTCTCACAGTAGATCACACATCGTCTCTCACAGTAGATCACACACGGACTCACAGTAAATCACACACCGTCTCTCTCACAGTAGATCACACACCACCTCTCACAGTAGATCACAGACCGTATCTCAGAGTGGATCACACACCGTATCTCAGAGTGGATCACACACCATCTCTCTCAGTAGATCACACACCATCTCTCACAGTAGATCACACACACCATCTCACAGTAGATCACACACCGTCTCTCACAGTAGATCACACACCGTCTTTCTCACAGTAGATCACACACCGTCTTTCTCATAGTAGATCACACACCGTCTTTCTCACAGTAGATCACAGACCGTCTCTCACAGTAGATCACAGACCGTCTCTCACAGTAGATCACAGACCATCTCTCACAGTAGATCACACACCATCTCTCACAGTAGATCACAGACCATCTCTCACAGTAGATCACACACCATCTCTCACAGTAGATCACAGACCGTATCTCAGAGTGGATCACAGACCGTCTCTCTCACAGTAGATCACACACCATCTCTCACAGTAGATCACAGACCATATCTCACAGTAGATCACACACCATCTTTTACAGTAGATCACACACACCATCTCTCACAGTAGATCACAGACCGTATCTCAGAGTGGATCACAGACCATCTCTCTCACAGTAGAACACACACCGTCTCTCACAGTAGATCACACACCATCTCCCACAGTAGATCACACACACCGTATCTCACAGTAGATCACACACACCATCTCCCACAGTAGATCACACGCCGTCTCTCTCACAGTAGATCACACACCGTCTCTCACAGTAGATCACACACCATATCTCACAGTAGATCACACACCGTCTCTCACAGTAGATCACACACCGTCTCTCTCACAGTAGATCACACACCGTCTCTCTCACAGTAGATCACACACCGTCTCTCTCACAGTAGATCACACACCATATCTCACAGTAGATCACACACCGTCTCTCTCACAGTAGATCACACACCGTCTCTCACAGTAGATCACACACCGTCTCTCTCACAGTAGATCACACACCGTCTCTCTCACAGTAGATCACACACCGTCTCTCTCACAGTAGATCACACCGTCTCTCTCACAGTAGATCTCACTCCGTCTCTCACAGTAGATCACACACCGTCTCTCACAGTAGATCTCACAACGTCTCTCACAGTAGATCTCACACCGTCTCTCACAGTAGATCACACACCGTCTCTCTCACAGTAGATCACACACCGTCTCGCTCACAGTAGATCTCACACCGTCTCGCTCACAGCAGATCACACACCGTCTCTCTCACAGCAGATCACACACCGTCTCTCTCACAGTAGATCACACACCGTCTCTCTCACAGTAGATCACACACCGTCTCTCTCACAGTAGATCACACACCGTCTCTCACAGTAGATCACACACCGTCTCTCTCACAGTAGATCACACACCGTCTCTCTCACAGTAGATCACACACCGACTCTCACAGTAGATCTCACACTGTCTCTCACAGTAGATCACACACTGACTCTCACAGTAGATCACTCACTGACTCTCACAGTAGATCTCACACTGTCTCTCACAGTAGATCACACATAGTCTCTCTCACAGTAGATCTCACACTGTCTCTCACAGTAGATCTCACATAGTCTCTCTCACAGTAGATCACACATCGTCTCTCACAGTAGATCACACACGGACTCACAGTAAATCACACACCGTCTCTCTCACAGTAGATCACACACCACCTCTCACAGTAGATCACAGACCGTATCTCAGAGTGGATCACACACCGTATCTCAGAGTGGATCACACACACCATCTCTCTCAGTAGATCACACACCATCTCTCACAGTAGATCACACACACCATCTCACAGTAGATCACACACCGTCTCTCACAGTAGATCACACACCGTCTTTCTCACAGTAGATCACACACCGTCTTTCTCATAGTAGATCACACACCGTCTTTCTCACAGTAGATCACAGACCGTCTCTCAC
Source organism: Hemitrygon akajei (assembly GCF_048418815.1). Taxonomy (NCBI): domain Eukaryota; kingdom Metazoa; phylum Chordata; class Chondrichthyes; order Myliobatiformes; family Dasyatidae; genus Hemitrygon; species Hemitrygon akajei. Next base: position 7,100,424 of record NC_133132.1, on the reverse strand, counting down.
AGTAGATCACAGACCGTCTCTCACAGTAGATCACAGACCGTCTCTCACAGTAGATCACAGACCATCTCTCACAGTAGATCACACACCATCTCTCACAGTAGATCACAGACCGTATCTCAGAGTGGATCACAGACCGTCTCTCTCACAGTAGATCACACACCATCTCTCACAGTAGATCACAGACCATATCTCACAGTAGATCACACACCATCTTTTACAGTAGATCACACACACCATCTCTCACAGTAGATCACAGACCGTATCTCAGAGTGGATCACAGACCATCTCTCTCACAGTAGATCACACACCGTCTCTCTCACAGTAGATCACACACCGTCTCTCTCACAGTAGATCACACACCGTCTCTCTCACAGTAGATCACACACCATATCTCACAGTAGATCACACACCGTCTCTCTCACAGTAGATCACACACCGTCTCTCTCACAGTAGATCACACACCGTCTCTCACAGTAGATCACACACCGTCTCTCTCACAGTAGATCACACACCGTCTCTCTCACAGTAGATCACACACCGTCTCTCTCACAGTAGATCACACCGTCTCTCTCACAGTAGATCTCACTCCGTCTCTCACAGTAGATCACACACCGTCTCTCACAGTAGATCTCACACCGTCTCTCACAGTAGATCTCACACCGTCTCTCACAGTAGATCACACACCGTCTCTCTCACAGTAGATCACACACCGTCTCGCTCACAGTAGATCTCACACCGTCTCGCTCACAGCAGATCACACACCGTCTCTCTCACAGTAGATCACACACCGTCTCTCTCACAGTAGATCACACACCGTCTCTCTCACAGTAGATCACACACCGTCTCTCACAGTAGATCACACACCGTCTCTCTCACAGTAGATCACACACCGTCTCTCTCACAGTAGATCACACACCGTATCTCACAGTAGATCACACACAGTCTCTCTCACAGTAGATCACACACCGTATCTCACAGTAGATCACACACCGTATCTCACAGTAGATCACACACAGTCTCTCTCACAGTAGATCACACACAGTCTCTCTCACAGTAGATCACACACCGCCTCTCACACAGTAGATCACACACCGCCTCTCACACAGTAGATCACACACCGTCTCTCACAGTAGATCACACACCGTCTCTCACAGTAGATCACACACACCGTCTCTCACAGTAGATGACACACACCGTCTCTCACAGTAGATCACACACCGTCTCAAGTAGATCTCACGCTGCCTCTCACAGTAGATCACACACCGTCTCTCTCACAGTAGATCACACACCGTCTCTCTCACAGTAGATCACACACCGTCTCTCACACAGTAGATCACACACCGTCTCTCACTCAGATCACACACCGTATCTCACAGTAGATCACACACAGTCTCTCTCACAGTAGATCACACACCGTATCTCACAGTAGATCACACACAGTCTCTCTCACAGTAGATCACACACCATATCTCACAGTAGATCACACACCGTCTCTCACACAGTAGATCACACACCGTCTCTCACAGTAGATCACACACCGTCTCTCACAGTAGATGACACACCGTCTCTCACAGTAGATCACACCGTCTCAAGTAGATCTCACGCTGCCTCTCACAGTAGATCACACACGCCGTCTCGCTCACAGTAGATGACACACTGACTCTCACGGTAGATCTCACACTGCCTCTCACAGTAGATCACACACAGTCTCTCTCACAGTAGATCACACCGTCTCTCACAGTAGATCACATGCAGTCTCTCTCAGTAGATCACACACCGTATCACACAGTAGATCACGCACCATCTCTCTCACAGTAGATCACACGCAGTCTCTCTCACAGTAGATCACACGCAGTCTCTCTCACAGTAGATCACACACCATCTCTCACAGTAGATCACACAAGCCTTTCTCACAGTAGATCACACACCATCTCTCACAGTAGATCACAGACCGTATCTCAGAATGGATCACACACTGTATCTCAGAGTGGATCACACACCATCTCACAGTAGATCACACACCATCTCACAGTAGATCACACACAGCCTTTCTCACAGTAGATCACACACCATCTTTTACAGTAGATCACAGACCGTATCTCACAGTAGATCACAGACCGTATCTCAGAGTGGATCATACACCGTCTCTCTCACTGTAGATCACACACCGTCTCTCTCACAGTAGATCACACACCGTCTCTCTCACAGTAGATCACACACCATCTCTCACAGTAGATCACACACCGTATCTCACAGTGGATCACACACCGTATCTCACATTAGATCACACACAGTCTCTCTCAGTAGATCACACACAGTCTCTCTCAGTAGATCACACGCAGTCTCTCTCAGTAGATCACACACCGTCTCTCTCTGTAGATCACACACCGTCTCTCTCTGTAGATCACACACCGTCTCTCTCTGTAGATCAGACACCGTCTCTCTCTGTAGATCACACACCGTCTCTCACAGTAGATCACAGACTGTATCTCACAGTAGATCACACACAGTTTCTCACAGTAGATCACACACCGTCTCAAGTAGATCTCACGCTGCCTCTCACAGTAGATCACACACGCCGTCTCGCTCACAGTAGATGACACACTGACTCTCACGGTAGATCTCACACTGCCTCTCACAGTAGATCACACACCGTCTCTCTCACAGTAGATAACACACCGTCTCTCTCACAGTAGATCACACACCGTCTCTCACAGTAGATCACACACTGTCTCTCACAGTAGATCACACACCGTCTCTCACACAGTAGATCACACCCCGTCTCTCACACAGTAGATCACACACCGTATCCACAGTAGATCACACACAGTCTCTCTCACAGTAGATCACACACCGTATCCCACAGTAGATCACACACAGTCTCTCTCACAGTAGATCACACACCATATCTCACAGTAGATCACACACCGTCTCTCACACAGTAGATCACACACCGTCTCTCACAGTAGATCACACACCGATTCTCACAGTAGATCACACCGTCTCAAGTAGATCTCACGCTGCCTCTCACAGTAGATCACACACGCCGTCTCGCTCACAGTAGATGACACACTGACTCTCACGGTAGATCTCACACTGCCTCTCACAGTAGATCACACACAGTCTCTCTCACAGTAGATCACACCGTCTCTCACAGTAGATCACATGCAGTCTCTCTCAGTAGATCACACACCGTATCACACAGTAGATCACGCACCATCTCTCTCACAGTAGATCACACGCAGTCTCTCTCAGTAGATCACACGCAGTCTCTCTCACAGTAGATCACACACCATCTCTCACAGTAGATCACACAAGCCTTTCTCACAGTAGATAACACACCATCTCTCACAGTAGATCACAGACCGTATCTCAGAATGGATCACACACTGTATCTCAGAGTGGATCACACACCATCTCACAGTAGATCACACACCATCTCACAGTAGATCACACACCATCTCTCTCTGTAGATCACACACCGTCTCTCACAGTAGATCACACACCGTCTCTCACAGTAGATCACACACCGTCTCTCTCACAGTAGATCACACACCGTATCTCACAGTAGATCAAACACCGTCTCTCACAGTAGATCACACACACCGTCTCTCGCAGTAGATCACACACACCATCTCTCACAGTAGATCACACACCATCTCTCACAGTAGATCACACACCATCTCTCACAGTAGATCACACACCATCTCTCACAGTAGATCACACACCATCTCTCACAGTAGATCACAGACCATCTCTCACAGTAGATCACAGACCATCTCTCACAGTAGATCACAGACCATCTCTCACAGTAGATCACAGACCATCTCTCACAGTAGATCACAGACCATATCTCACAGTAGATCACACACCGTCTCTCACAGTAGATCACAGACCATATCTCACAGTAGATCACACACCGTCTCTCACAGTAGATCACAGGCCATCTCTCACAGTAGATCACAGACTGTATCTCAGAGTGGATCACACAGGATCTCTCACAGTAGGTCACACACACCGTCTCTCACAGTAGATCATACACACCGTCTCTCACAGTAGATCACAGACTGTATCTCAGAGTGGATCACACAGGATCTCTCACAGTAGGTCACACAGGATCTCTCACAGTAGATCACACACCATATCTCACAGTAGATCACACACCGTATCTCTCACAGTAGATCACACACCGTATCTCTCACAGTAGATCACACACCGTCTCTCACAGTAGATCACACACAGTCTCTCACAGTAGATCACACACCGTCTCTCCCACAGTAGATCACACACCGTCTCTCTCACATTAGATCACACACCGTCTCTCTCACATTAGATCACACACCGTCTCTCTCACAGTAGATCACACACCGTCTCTCTCACAGTAGATCACACACCGTCTCTCTCACAGTAGATCACACACCGTCTCTCACAGTAGATCACACACCGTCTCTCACAGTAGATCACACACCGTATCTCACAGTAGATCACACACACCATCTCCCACAGTAGATCACACGCCGTCTCTCTCACAGTAGATCACACACAGTCTCTCACAGTAGATCACACACCGTCTCTCACAGTAGATCACACACCGTCTCTCACACAGTAGATCACACACCATATCTCACAGTAGATCACATACCATCTCTCACAGTAGATTACACACCGTATCTCACAGTAGATTACACACCGTCTCTCACAGTAGATCACACACCGTCTCTCACACAGTAGATCACACGCCGTCTCTCTCACAGTAGATCACACACCGTCTCTCACAGTAGATCACACACCGTATCTCACAGTAGATCACACACCGTCTCTCACAGTAGATCACACACCGTCTCTCACAGTAGATCACACACCGTCTCTCACAGTAGATCACACACCATCTCTCTCACAGTAGATCACACACCGTCTCTCTCACAGTAGATCACACACCATATCTCACAGTAGATCACACACCATATCTCACAGTAGATCACACACAGCCTTTCTCACAGTAGATCACACACAGCCTTTCTCACAGTAGATCACACATCGTCTTTCTCACAGTAGATCACACACCATCTCTCACAGTAGATCACACACCGTCTCTCACAGTAGATCACACACCGTCTCTCTCTGTAGATCACACACCGTCTCTCTCTGTAGATCACACACCGTCTCTCTCTGTAGATCACACACCGTCTCTCACAGTAGATCACACACCGTCTCTCACAGTAGATCACACACCGTCTCTCTCACAGTAGATCACAAACCGTCTTTCTCACAGTAGATCACACACCATCATTTACAGTAGATCACACACCATCTCTCTCTGTAGATCACACACACCATCTCTCACAGTAGATCACAGACAGTATCTCAGAGTGGATCACACACCGTCTCTCTCACTGTAGATCACACACCGTCTCTCTCACTGTAGATCACACACCGTCTCTCTCACTGTAGATCACACACCGTCTCTCTCACAGTAGATCACACACCGTCTCTCTCACAGTAGATCACACACCGTCTCTCTCACAGTAGATCACACACCGTCTCTCTCACAGTAGATCACACACCGTCTCTCTCACAGTAGATCACACACCGTCTCTCTCACAGTAGATCATACACACCGTCTCTCTCACAGTAGATCTCACACTGTCTCTCTCACAGTAGATCACACACCGTCTCTCACAGTAGATCCCACACCGTCTCTCTCACAGTAGATCGCACACCGTCTCTCTCACAGTAGATCGCACACCGTCTCTCTCACAGTAGATCGCACACCGTCTCTCTCACAGTAGATCGCACACCGTCTCTCTCACAGTAGATCGCACACCGTCTCTCTCACAGTAGATCGCACACCGTCTCTCTCACAGTAGATCACACACACCGTCTCTCTCACAGTAGATCACACACACCGTCTCTCTCACAGTAGATCACACACCATATCTCACAGTAGATCACACACACCATATCTCACAGTAGATCACACACCGTCTCTCACAGTAGATCACACACCGTCTCTCACAGTAGATCACACACCGTCTCTCTCACAGTAGATCACACACCGTATCTCACAGTAGATCACACACCGTCTCTCACAGTAGATCACACACCGTCTCTCACAGTAGATCACACACCATATCTCACAGTAGATCATACACACCGTCTCTCTCACAGTAGATCACACACCGTCTCTCACAGTAGATCACACACCGTCTCTCACAATAGATCACACACACCGTCTCTCACAGTAGATCACACACCGTCTCTCACAGTAGATCACACACACCGTCTCTCACAGTAGATCACACACACCGTCTCTCACAGTAGATCACACACCGTCTCTCACAGTAGATCACACACCGTCTCTCACAGTAGATCACACACCGTCTCTCACAGTAGATCACAGACCGTCTCTCACAGTAGATCACAGACCATATCTCACAGTAGATCACACACAGTCTCTCACAGTAGATCACACACCGTCTCTCACAGTAGATCACACACAGTCTCTCACAGTAGATCACACACCGTCTCTCACAGTAGATCACACACCATATCTCACAGTAGATCACACACACCGTATCTCACAGTAGATCACACACACCGTATCTCACAGTAGATCACACACACCGTATCTCACAGTAGATCACACACACCGTATCTCACAGTAGATCACACACCGTCTCTCACAGTAGATCACACACAGCCTTTCTCACAGTAGATCACACACAGCCTTTCTCACAGTAGATCACACACCGTCTTTCTCACAGTAGATCACACACCATCTCTCACAGTAGATCACAGACCATATCTCACAGTAGATCACACACCGTATCTCACAGTAGATCACACACCATATCTCACAGTAGATCACACACAGCCTTTCTCACAGTAGATCACACACAGCCTTTCTCACAGTAGATCACACATAGTCTTTCTCACAGTAGATCACACACCATCTCTCACAGTAGATCACAGACTGTATCTCAGAGTGGATCACACGGGATCTCTCACAGTAGATCACACAGGATCTCTCACAGTAGATCACACACACAGTCTCTCACAGTAGATCACACACACAGTCTCTCACAGTAGATCACACACACCGTCTCTCACAGCAGATCACACACAGTCTCTCACAGTAGATCACACACCATCTCTCACAGTAGACCACACACTGTCTTTCTCACAGTAGATCACACACCGTATCTCACAGTAGATCACACACACCGTCTCTCTCACAGTAGATCACACACAGTATCTCACAGTAGATCACACACCGTCTCTCACAGTAGATCACACACACCGTATCTCACAGTAGATCACACACACCGTCTCTCACAGTAGATCACACACCATCTCTCTCACAGTAGATCACACACCGTCTCTCTCACAGTAGATCACACACCATATCTCACAGTAGATCACACACCGTCTCTCTCACAGTAGATCACACCGTCTCTCACAGTAGATCACACACCGTCTCTCACAGTAGATCACACACCGTCTCTCACAGTAGATCACACACCGTCTCTCACAGTAGATCACACACCGTCTCTCTCACAGTAGATCACACACCGTCTCTCACAGTAGATCACACACAGTCTCTCTCAGTAGATCACACGCCGTCTCTCTCACAGTAGATCAAGCACCATATCTCACAGTAGATCACGCACCGTCTCTCACAGTAGATCACACACCGTCTCTCACAGTAGATCACACACCGTCTCTCACAGTAGATCACACACCGTCTCTCACAGTAGATCACACACCGTCTCTCACAGTAGATCACACACCGTCTCTCTCTGTAGATCACACACCGTCTCTCTCTGTAGATCACACACCGTCTCTCACAGTAGATCACACACCGTCTCTCACAGTAGATCACACACCGTCTCTCTCACAGTAGATCACAAACCGTCTTTCTCACAGTAGATCACACACCATCATTTACAGTAGATCACACACCATCTCTTTCTGTAGATCACACACACCATCTCTCACAGTAGATCACAGACAGTATCTCAGAGTGGATCACACACCGTCTCTCTCACTGTAGATCACACACCGTCTCTCTCACAGTAGATCACACACCGTCTCTCTCACAGTAGATCACACACCGTCTCTCTCACAGTAGATCACACACCGTCTCTCTCACAGTAGATCACACACCGTCTCTCTCACAGTAGATCGCACACCGTCTCTCTCACAGTAGATCGCACACCGTCTCTCTCACAGTAGATCGCACACCGTCTCTCTCACAGTAGATCGCACACTGTCTCTCTCACAGTAGATCACACACCGTCTCTCTCACAGTAGATCACACACACCGTCTCTCTCACAGTAGATCACACACACCGTCTCTCTCACAGTAGATCACACACACCGTCTCTCTCACAGTAGATCACACACCATATCTCACAGTAGATCACACACACCGTCTCTCTCACAGTAGATCACACACCATATCTCACAGTAGATCACACACCGTCTCTCACAGTAGATCACACACCGTCTCTCACAGTAGATCACACACCGTCTCTCTCACAGTAGATCACACACCATATCTCACAGTAGATCACACACCGTATCTCACAGTAGATCACACACCGTCTCTCACAGTAGATCACACACCATATCTCACAGTAGATCATACACACCGTCTCTCTCACAGTAGATCACACACCGTCTCTCACAGTAGATCACACACACCGTCTCTCACAGTAGATCACACACCGTCTCTCACAGTAGATCACACACACCGTCTCTCACAGTAGATCACACACCGCCTCTCACAGTAGATCACACACCGTCTCTCACAGTAGATCACACACCGTCTCTCACAGTAGATCACACACCGTCTCTCACAGTAGATCACAGACCATATCTCACAGATCACACACCGTCTCTCACAGTAGATCACACACAGTCTCTCACAGTAGATCACACACCGTCTCTCACAGTAGATCACACACAGTCTCTCACAGTAGATCACACACCGTCTCTCACAGTAGATCACACACCATATCTCACAGTAGATCACACACACCATCTCTCACAGCAGATCACACACCGTCTCTCACAGTAGATCACACACACCGTATCTCACAGTAGATCACACACCGTATCTCACAGTAGATCACACACACCGTATCTCACAGTAGATCACACACACCGTATCTCACAGTAGATCACACACAGCCTTTCTCACAGTAGATCACACACAGCCTTTCTCACAGTAGATCACACACAGCCTTTCTCACAGTAGATCACACACCGTCTTTCTCACAGTAGATCACACACCGTCTTTCTCACAGTAGATCACACACCATCTCTCACAGTAGATCACAGACCATATCTCACAGTAGATCACACACCATATCTCACAGTAGATCACACACCATATCTCACAGTAGATCACACACAGCCTTTCTCACAGTAGATCACACACAGCCTTTCTCACAGTAGATCACACATCGTCTTTCTCACAGTAGATCACACACCATCTCTCACAGTAGATCACACACCGTCTCTCACAGTAGATCACACACCGTCTCTCTCTGTAGATCACACACCGTCTCTCTCTGTAGATCACACACCGTCTCTCTCTGTAGATCACACACCGTCTCTCACAGTAGATCACACACCGTCTCTCACAGTAGATCACACACCGTCTCTCTCACAGTAGATCACAAACCGTCTTTCTCACAGTAGATCACACACCATCATTTACAGTAGATCACACACCATCTCTCTCTGTAGATCACACACACCATCTCTCACAGTAGATCACAGACAGTATCTCAGAGTGGATCACACACCGTCTCTCTCACTGTAGATCACACACCGTCTCTCTCACTGTAGATCACACACCGTCTCTCTCACAGTAGATCACACACCGTCTCTCTCACAGTAGATCACACACCGTCTCTCTCACAGTAGATCACACACCGTCTCTCTCACAGTAGATCACACACCGTCTCTCTCACAGTAGATCACACACCGTCTCTCTCACAGTAGATCATACACACCGTCTCTCTCACAGTAGATCTCACACTGTCTCTCTCACAGTAGATCACACACCGTCTCTCACAGTAGATCCCACACCGTCTCTCTTACAGTAGATCGCACACCGTCTCTCTCACAGTAGATCGCACACCGTCTCTCTCACAGTAGATCGCACACCGTCTCTCTCACAGTAGATCGCACACCGTCTCTCTCACAGTAGATCGCACACCGTCTCTCTCACAGTAGATCGCACACCGTCTCTCTCACAGTAGATCACACACACCGTCTCTCTCACAGTAGATCACACACACCGTCTCTCTCACAGTAGATCACACACCATATCTCACAGTAGATCACACACCGTCTCTCACAGTAGATCACACACCGTCTCTCACAGTAGATCACACACCGTCTCTCTCACAGTAGATCACACACACCGTCTCTCTCACAGTAGATCACACACACCGTCTCTCTCACAGTAGATCACACACCATATCTCACAGTAGATCACACACCGTCTCTCACAGTAGATCACACACCGTCTCTCACAGTAGATCACACACCGTCTCTCTCACAGTAGATCACACACCGTATCTCACAGTAGATCACACACCGTCTCTCACAGTAGATCACACACCGTCTCTCACAGTAGATCACACACCATATCTCACAGTAGATCATACACACCGTCTCTCTCACAGTAGATCACACACCGTCTCTCACAGTAGATCACACACCGTCTCTCACAATAGATCACACACACCGTCTCTCACAGTAGATCACACACCGTCTCTCACAGTAGATCACACACACCGTCTCTCACAGTAGATCACACACACCGTCTCTCACAGTAGATCACACACCGTCTCTCACAGTAGATCACACACCGTCTCTCACAGTAGATCACACACCGTCTCTCACAGTAGATCACAGACCGTCTCTCACAGTAGATCACAGACCATATCTCACAGTAGATCACACACAGTCTCTCACAGTAGATCACACACCGTCTCTCACAGTAGATCACACACAGTCTCTCACAGTAGATCACACACCGTCTCTCACAGTAGATCACACACCGTCTCTCACAGTAGATCACACACCATATCTCACAGTAGATCACACACACCATATCTCACAGTAGATCACACACACCGTATCTCACAGTAGATCACACACACCGTATCTCACAGTAGATCACACACACCGTATCTCACAGTAGATCACACACCGTCTCTCACAGTAGATCACACACAGCCTTTCTCACAGTAGATCACACACAGCCTTTCTCACAGTAGATCACACACCGTCTTTCTCACAGTAGATCACACACCATCTCTCACAGTAGATCACAGACCATATCTCACAGTAGATCACACACCGTATCTCACAGTAGATCACACACCATATCTCACAGTAGATCACACACAGCCTTTCTCACAGTAGATCACACACAGCCTTTCTCACAGTAGATCACACATAGTCTTTCTCACAGTAGATCACACACCATCTCTCACAGTAGATCACACACCATCTCTCACAGTAGATCACAGACTGTATCTCAGAGTGGATCACACGGGATCTCTCACAGTAGATCACACAGGATCTCTCACAGTAGATCACACACACAGTCTCTCACAGTAGATCACACACACCGTCTCTCACAGCAGATCACACACAGTCTCTCACAGTAGATCACACACCATCTCTCACAGTAGACCACACACTGTCTTTCTCACAGTAGATCACACACCGTATCTCACAGTAGATCACACACACCGTCTCTCTCACAGTAGATCACACACAGTATCTCACAGAAGATCACACACCGTATCTCACAGTAGATCACACACACCGTATCTCACAGTAGATCACACACACCGTCTCTCACAGTAGATCACACACCATATCTCACAGTAGATCACACACACCGTCTCTCACAGTAGATCACACACAGCCTTTCTCACAGTAGATCACACATAGTCTTTCTCACAGTAGATCACACACCATCTCTCACAGTAGATCACACACCGTATCTCACAGTAGATCACAGACTGTATCTCAGAGTGGATCACACGGGATCTCTCACAGTAGATCACACAGGATCTCTCACAGTAGATCACACACACAGTCTCTCACAGTAGATCACACACACAGTCTCTCACAGTAGATCACACACACCGTCTCTCACAGCAGATCACACACAGTCTCTCACAGTAGATCACACACCATCTCTCACAGTAGACCACGCACTGTCTTTCTCACAGTAGATCACACACCGTATCTCACAGTAGATCACACACACCGTCTCTCTCACAGTAGATCACACACAGTATCTCACAGTAGATCACACACCGTATCTCACAGTAGATCACACACACCGTATCTCACAGTAGATCACACACACCGTCTCTCACAGTAGATCACACACCATATCTCACAGTAGATTACACACACTGTCTCTCACAGTAGATCACACACACCATCTCCCACAGTAGATCACACGCCGTCTCTCTCACAGTAGATCACACACAGTCTCTCACAGTAGATCACACACCTTCTCTCACAGTAGATCACACACCGTCTCTCACACAGTAGATCACACACCATATCTCACAGTAGATCACAGACCGTATCTCACAGTAGATCACAGACCATCTCTTACAGTAGATCACACACCGTCTCTCTCTGTAGATCACACACCGTCTCTCACAGTAGATCACACACCATCTCTCACAGTAGATCACACACCGTCTCTCTCACAGTAGATCACACACCGTATCTCACAGTAGATCAAACACCGTCTCTCGCAGTAGATCACACACACCGTCTCTCGCAGTAGATCACACACACCGTCTCTCGCAGTAGATCACACACACCGTCTCTCACAGTAGATCACACACCATCTCTCACAGTAGATCACACACCATATCTCACAGTAGATCACACACACCGTCTCACAGTAGATCACACACCATCTCTCACAGTAGATCACAGACCATCTCTCACAGTAGATCACAGACCATATCTCACAGTAGATCACACACCGTCTCTCACAGTAGATCACAGACCATATCTCACAGTAGATCACACACCGTCTCTCACAGTAGATCACAGGCCATCTCTCACAGTAGATCACACGCCATCTCTCACAGTAGATCACACACCGTATCTCACAGTAGATCACACACCATCTCTCACAGTAGATCACAGACTGTATCTCAGAGTGGATCACACAGGATCTCTCACAGTAGGTCACACACACCGTCTCTCACAGTAGATCATACACACCGTCTCTCACAGTAGATCACAGACTGTATCTCAGAGTGGATCACACAGGATCTCTCACAGTAGGTCACACAGGATCTCTCACAGTAGATCACACACCATATCTCACAGTAGATCACACACCGTCTCTCACAGTAGATCACACACCGTCTCTCTCACAGTAGATCACACACCGTCTCTCTCACAGTAGATCACACACCGTCTCTCACAGTAGATCACACACAGTCTCTCACAGTAGATCACACACCGTCTCTCTCACAGTAGATCACACACCATATCTCACTGTAGATCACACACCGTCTCTCTCACAGTAGATCACACCGTCTCTCACAGTAGATCACACACCATCTCTCACAGTAGATCACAGACCATATCTCACAGTAGATCACACACCGTATCTCACAGTAGATCACACACCATATCTCACAGTAGATCACACACAGCCTTTCTCACAGTAGATCACACACAGCCTTTCTCACAGTAGATCACACATAGTCTTTCTCACAGTAGATCACACACCATCTCTCACAGTAGATCACACACCATCTCTCACAGTAGATCACAGACTGTATCTCAGAGTGGATCACACGGGATCTCTCACAGTAGATCACACAGGATCTCTCACAGTAGATCACACACACAGTCTCTCACAGTAGATCACACACACAGTCTCTCACAGTAGATCACACACACCGTCTCTCACAGCAGATCACACACAGTCTCTCACAGTAGATCACACACCATCTCTCACAGTAGACCACACACTGTCTTTCTCACAGTAGATCACACACCGTATCTCACAGTAGATCACACACACCGTCTCTCTCACAGTAGATCACACACAGTATCTCACAGTAGATCACACACCGTATCTCACAGTAGATCACACACACCGTATCTCACAGTAGATCACACACACCGTCTCTCACAGTAGATCACACACCATATCTCACAGTAGATCACACACACCATCTCCCACAGTAGATCACACGCCGTCTCTCTCACAGTAGATCACACACAGTCTCTCACAGTAGATCACACACCTTCTCTCACAGTAGATCACACACCGTCTCTCACACAGTAGATCACACAGGATCTCTCACAGTAGATCACACACACAGTCTCTCACAGTAGATCACACACACAGTCTCTCACAGTAGATCACACACACCGTCTCTCACAGCAGATCACACACAGTCTCTCACAGTAGATCACACACCATCTCTCACAGTAGACCACACACTGTCTTTCTCACAGTAGATCACACACCGTATCTCACAGTAGATCACACACACCGTCTCTCTCACAGTAGATCACACACAGTATCTCACAGTAGATCACACACCGTATCTCACAGTAGATCACACACACCGTATCTCACAGTAGATCACACACACCGTCTCTCACAGTAGATCACACACCATATCTCACAGTAGATCACACACACCATCTCCCACAGTAGATCACACGCCGTCTCTCTCACAGTAGATCACACACAGTCTCTCACAGTAGATCACACACCTTCTCTCACAGTAGATCACACACCGTCTCTCACACAGTAGATCACACACCATATCTCACAGTAGATCACAGACCGTATCTCACAGTAGATCACAGACCATCTCTTACAGTAGATCACACACCGTCTCTCTCTGTAGATCACACACCGTCTCTCACAGTAGATCACACACCATCTCTCACAGTAGATCACACACCGTCTCTCTCACAGTAGATCACACACCGTATCTCACAGTAGATCAAACACCGTCTCTCGCAGTAGATCACACACACCGTCTCTCGCAGTAGATCACACACACCATCTCTCACAGTAGATCACACACCATCTCTCACAGTAGATCACACACCATATCTCACAGTAGATCACACACACCGTCTCACAGTAGATCACACACCATCTCTCACAGTAGATCACAGACCATCTCTCACAGTAGATCACAGACCATATCTCACAGTAGATCACACACCGTCTCTCACAGTAGATCACAGACCATATCTCACAGTAGATCACACACCGTCTCTCACAGTAGATCACAGGCCATCTCTCACAGTAGATCACACGCCATCTCTCACAGTAGATCACACACCGTATCTCACAGTAGATCACACACCATCTCTCACAGTAGATCACAGACTGTATCTCAGAGTGGATCACACAGGATCTCTCACAGTAGGTCACACACACTGTCTCTCACAGTAGATCACAGACTGTATCTCAGAGTGGATCACACAGGATCTCTCACAGTAGGTCACACAGGATCTCTCACAGTAGATCACACACCATATCTCACAGTAGATCACACACCGTCTCTCACAGTAGATCACACACCGTCTCTCTCACAGTAGATCACACACCGTCTCTCTCACAGTAGATCACACACCGTCTCTCACAGTAGATCACACACAGTCTCTCACAGTAGATCACACACCGTCTCTCTCACAGTAGATCACACACCATATCTCACTGTAGATCACACACCGTCTCTCTCACAGTAGATCACACCGTCTCTCACAGTAGATCACACACCATCTCTCACAGTAGATCACAGACCATATCTCACAGTAGATCACACACCGTATCTCACAGTAGATCACACACAGCCTTTCTCACAGTAGATCACACACCATCTCTCACAGTAGATCACACACCATCTCTCACAGTAGATCACACACCATCTCTCACAGTAGATCACAGACTGTATCTCAGAGTGGATCACACGGGATCTCTCACAGTAGATCACACAGGATCTCTCACAGTAGATCACACACACAGTCTCTCACAGTAGATCACACACACAGTCTCTCACAGTAGATCACACACACCGTCTCTCACAGCAGATCACACACAGTCTCTCACAGTAGATCACACACCATCTCTCACAGTAGACCACACACTGTCTTTCTCACAGTAGATCACACACCGTATCTCACAGTAGATCACACACACCGTCTCTCTCACAGTAGATCACACACAGTATCTCACAGTAGATCACACACCGTATCTCACAGTAGATCACACACACCGTCTCTCACAGTAGATCACACACCATATCTCACAGTAGATCACACACACCGTCTCTCACAGTAGATCACACACACCATCTCCCACAGTAGATCACACGCCGTCTCTCTCACAGTAGATCACACACAGTCTCTCACAGTAGATCACACACCTTCTCTCACAGTAGATCACACACCGTCTCTCACACAGTAGATCACACACCATATCTCACAGTAGATCACAGACCGTATCTCACAGTAGATCACAGACCATCTCTTACAGTAGATCACACACCGTCTCTCTCTGTAGATCACACACCGTCTCTCACAGTAGATCACACACCATCTCTCACAGTAGATCACACACCGTCTCTCTCACAGTAGATCACACACCGTATCTCACAGTAGATCAAACACCGTCTCTCGCAGTAGATCACACACACCGTCTCTCGCAGTAGATCACACACACCATCTCTCACAGTAGATCACACACCATCTCTCACAGTAGATCACACACCATATCTCACAGTAGATCACACACACCGTCTCACAGTAGATCACACACCATCTCTCACAGTAGATCACAGACCATCTCTCACAGTAGATCACAGACCATATCTCACAGTAGATCACACACCGTCTCTCACAGTAGATCACAGACCATATCTCACAGTAGATCACACACCGTCTCTCACAGTAGATCACAGGCCATCTCTCACAGTAGATCACACGCCATCTCTCACAGTAGATCACACACCGTCTCTCACAGTAGATCACACACCGTCTCTCACAGTAGATCACAGACTGTATCTCAGAGTGGATCACACAGGATCTCTCACAGTAGGTCACACACACCGTCTCTCACAGTAGATCATACACACCGTCTCTCACAGTAGATCACAGACTGTATCTCAGAGTGGATCACACAGGATCTCTCACAGTAGATCACACACCATATCTCACAGTAGATCACACACCGTCTCTCACAGTAGATCACACACCGTCTCTCTCACAGTAGATCACACACCGTCTCTCTCACAGTAGATCACACACCGTCTCTCACAGTAGATCACACACAGTCTCTCACAGTAGATCACACACCGTCTCTCTCACAGTAGATCACACACCATATCTCACTGTAGATCACACACCGTCTCTCTCACAGTAGATCACACCGTCTCTCACAGTAGATCACACACCGTCTCTCACAGTAGATCACACACCGTCTCTCACAGTAGATCACACACCGTCTCTCACAGTAGATCACACACCGTCTCTCTCACAGTAGATCACACACCGTCTCTCACAGTAGATCACACACAGTCTCTCTCAGTAGATCACACGCCGTCTCTCTCACAGTAGATCACGCACCATATCTCACAGTAGATCACGCACCGTCTCTCACAGTAGATCACACACCGTCTCTCACAGTAGATCACACACCGTCTCTCACAGTAGATCACACACCGTCTCTCACAGTAGATCACACACCGTCTCTCTCTGTAGATCACACACCGTCTCTCTCTGTAGATCACACACCGTCTCTCTCTGTAGATCACACACCGTCTCTCACAGTAGATCACACACCGTCTCTCACAGTAGATCACACACCGTCTCTCTCACAGTAGATCACAAACCGTCTTTCTCACAGTAGATCACACACCATCATTTACAGTAGATCACACACCATCTCTCTCTGTAGATCACACACACCATCTCTCACAGTAGATCACAGACAGTATCTCAGAGTGGATCACACACCGTCTCTCTCACTGTAGATCACACACCGTCTCTTTCACAGTAGATCACACACCGTCTCTCTCACAGTAGATCACACACCGTCTCTCTCACAGTAGATCACACACCGTCTCTCTCACAGTAGATCACACACCGTCTCTCTCACAGTAGATCACACACCGTCTCTCTCACAGTAGATCACACACCGTCTCTCTCACAGTAGATCATACACACCGTCTCTCTCACAGTAGATCTCACACCGTCTCTCTCACAGTAGATCACACACCGTCTCTCACAGTAGATCCCACACCGTCTCTCTCACAGTAGATCACACACACCGTCTCTCTCACAGTAGATCACACACACCGTCTCTCACAGTAGATCACACACCGTCTCTCTCACAGTAGATCACACACCATATCTCACAGTAGATCACACACCGTATCTCACAGTAGATCACACACCGTCTCTCACAGTAGATCACACACCATATCTCACAGTAGATCATACACACCGTCTCTCTCACAGTAGATCATACACACCGTCTCTCTCACAGTAGATCACACACCGTCTCTCACAGTAGATCACACACACCGTCTCTCACAGTAGATCACACACCGTCTCTCACAGTAGATCACACACCGTCTCTCACAGTAGATCACACACCGTCTCTCACAGTAGATCACACACCGTCTCTCACAGTAGATCACACACCGTCTCTCACAGTAGATCACACACCGTCTCTCACAGTAGATCACAGACCATATCTCACAGATCACACACCGTCTCTCACAGTAGATCACACACAGTCTCTCACAGTAGATCACACACCATATCTCACAGCAGATCACACACCGTCTCTCACAGTAGATCACACACACCGTATCTCACAGTAGATCACACACACCGTATCTCACAGTAGATCACACACACCGTATCTCACAGTAGATCACACACACCGTATCTCACAGTAGATCACACACAGCCTTTCTCACAGTAGATCACACACAGCCTTTCTCACAGTAGATCACACACAGCCTTTCTCACAGTAGATCACACACAGCCTTTCTCACAGTAGATCACACACCGTCTTTCTCACAGTAGATCACACACCATCTCTCACAGTAGATCACAGACCATATCTCACAGTAGATCACACACCATATCTCACAGTAGATCACACACCATATCTCACAGTAGATCACACACAGCCTTTCTCACAGTAGATCACACACAGCCTTTCTCACAGTAGATCACACATCGTCTTTCTCACAGTAGATCACACACCATCTCTCACAGTAGATCACACACCGTCTCTCACAGTAGATCACACACCGTCTCTCTCTGTAGATCACACACCGTCTCTCTCTGTAGATCACACACCGTCTCTCTCTGTAGATCACACACCGTCTCTCACAGTAGATCACACACCGTCTCTCACAGTAGATCACACACCGTCTCTCTCACAGTAGATCACAAACCGTCTTTCTCACAGTAGATCACACACCATCATTTACAGTAGATCACACACCATCTCTCTCTGTAGATCACACACACCATCTCTCACAGTAGATCACAGACAGTATCTCAGAGTGGATCACACACCGTCTCTCTCACTGTAGATCACACACCGTCTCTCTCACAGTAGATCACACACCGTCTCTCTCACAGTAGATCACACACCGTCTCTCTCACAGTAGATCACACACCGTCTCTCTCACAGTAGATCACACACCGTCTCTCTCACAGTAGATCACACACCGTCTCTCTCACAGTAGATCACACACCGTCTCTCTCACAGTAGATCATACACACCGTCTCTCTCACAGTAGATCTCACACTGTCTCTCTCACAGTAGATCACACACCGTCTCTCACAGTAGATCCCACACCGTCTCTCTCACAGTAGATCGCACACCGTCTCTCTCACAGTAGATCGCACACCGTCTCTCACAGTAGATCACACACCGTCTCTCTCTGTAGATCACACACCGTCTCTCTCTGTAGATCACACACCGTCTCTCTCTGTAGATCACACACCGTCTCTCACAGTAGATCACACACCGTCTCTCACAGTAGATCACACACCGTCTCTCTCACAGTAGATCACAAACCGTCTTTCTCACAGTAGATCACACACCATCATTTACAGTAGATCACACACCATCTCTCTCTGTAGATCACACACACCATCTCTCACAGTAGATCACAGACAGTATCTCAGAGTGGATCACACACCGTCTCTCTCACTGTAGATCACACACCGTCTCTCTCACAGTAGATCACACACCGTCTCTCTCACAGTAGATCACACACCGTCTCTCTCACAGTAGATCACACACCGTCTCTCTCACAGTAGATCACACACCGTCTCTCTCACAGTAGATCACACACCGTCTCTCTCACAGTAGATCATACACACCGTCTCTCTCACAGTAGATCTCACACTGTCTCTCTCACAGTAGATCACACACCGTCTCTCACAGTAGATCCCACACCGTCTCTCTTACAGTAGATCGCACACCGTCTCTCTCACAGTAGATCGCACACCGTCTCTCTCACAGTAGATCGCACACCGTCTCTCTCACAGTAGATCGCACACTGTCTCTCTCACAGTAGATCGCACACCGTCTCTCTCACAGTAGATCACACACACCGTCTCTCTCACAGTAGATCACACACACCGTCTCTCTCACAGTAGATCACACACCATATCTCACAGTAGATCACACACACCGTCTCTCTCACAGTAGATCACACACCATATCTCACAGTAGATCACACACCGTCTCTCACAGTAGATCACACACCGTCTCTCTCACAGTAGATCACACACCGTATCTCACAGTAGATCACACACCGTATCTCACAGTAGATCACACACCGTCTCTCACAGTAGATCACACACCATATCTCACAGTAGATCATACACACCGTCTCTCTCACAGTAGATCACACACCGTCTCTCACAGTAGATCACACACACCGTCTCTCACAGTAGATCACACACCGTCTCTCACAGTAGATCACACACACCGTCTCTCACAGTAGATCACACACACCGTCTCTCACAGTAGATCACACACCGTCTCTCACAGTAGATCACACACCGTCTCTCACAGTAGATCACACACCGTCTCTCACAGTAGATCACAGACCATATCTCACAGATCACACACCGTCTCTCACAGTAGATCACACACAGTCTCTCACAGTAGATCACACACCGTCTCTCACAGTAGATCACACACCGTCTCTCACAGTAGATCACACACAGTCTCTCACAGTAGATCACACACCATATCTCACAGTAGATCACACACACCGTCTCTCACAGCAGATCACACACCGTCTCTCACAGTAGATCACACACACCGTATCTCACAGTAGATCACACACACCGTATCTCACAGTAGATCACACACACCGTATCTCACAGTAGATCACACACACCGTATCTCACAGTAGATCACACACCGTCTCTCACAGTAGATCACACACAGCCTTTCTCACAGTAGATCACACACAGCCTTTCTCACAGTAGATCACACACCGTCTTTCTCACAGTAGATCACACACCATCTCTCACAGTAGATCACAGACCATATCTCACAGTAGATCACACACCATATCTCACAGTAGATCACACACCATATCTCACAGTAGATCACACACAGCCTTTCTCACAGTAGATCACACACAGCCTTTCTCACAGTAGATCACACATCGTCTTTCTCACAGTAGATCACACACCATCTCTCACAGTAGATCACACACCGTCTCTCACAGTAGATCACACACCGTCTCTCTCTGTAGATCACACACCGTCTCTCTCTGTAGATCACACACCGTCTCTCTCTGTAGATCACACACCGTCTCTCACAGTAGATCACACACCGTCTCTCACAGTAGATCACACACCGTCTCTCTCACAGTAGATCACAAACCGTCTTTCTCACAGTAGATCACACACCATCATTTACAGTAGATCACACACCATCTCTCTCTGTAGATCACACACACCATCTCTCACAGTAGATCACAGACAGTATCTCAGAGTGGATCACACACCGTCTCTCTCACTGTAGATCACACACCGTCTCTCTCACAGTAGATCACACACAGCCTTTCTCACAGTAGATCACACACAGCCTTTCTCACAGTAGATCACACACCGTCTTTCTCACAGTAGATCACACACCGTCTTTCTCACAGTAGATCACACACCATCTCTCACAGTAGATCACAGACCATATCTCACAGTAGATCACACACCATATCTCACAGTAGATCACACACCATATCTCACAGTAGATCACACACAGCCTTTCTCACAGTAGATCACACACAGCCTTTCTCACAGTAGATCACACATCGTCTTTCTCACAGTAGATCACACACCATCTCTCACAGTAGATCACACACCGTCTCTCACAGTAGATCACACACCGTCTCTCTCTGTAGATCACACACCGTCTCTCTCTGTAGATCACACACCGTCTCTCTCTGTAGATCACACACCGTCTCTCACAGTAGATCACACACCGTCTCTCACAGTAGATCACACACCGTCTCTCTCACAGTAGATCACAAACCGTCTTTCTCACAGTAGATCACACACCATCATTTACAGTAGATCACACACCATCTCTCTCTGTAGATCACACACACCATCTCTCACAGTAGATCACAGACAGTATCTCAGAGTGGATCACACACCGTCTCTCTCACTGTAGATCACACACCGTCTCTCTCACTGTAGATCACACACCGTCTCTCTCACAGTAGATCACACACCGTCTCTCTCACAGTAGATCACACACCGTCTCTCTCACAGTAGATCACACACCGTCTCTCTCACAGTAGATCACACACCGTCTCTCTCACAGTAGATCATACACACCGTCTCTCTCACAGTAGATCTCACACTGTCTCTCTCACAGTAGATCACACACCGTCTCTCACAGTAGATCCCACACCGTCTCTCTTACAGTAGATCGCACACCGTCTCTCTCACAGTAGATCGCACACCGTCTCTCTCACAGTAGATCGCACACCGTCTCTCTCACAGTAGATCGCACACCGTCTCTCTCACAGTAGATCGCACACCGTCTCTCTCACAGTAGATCGCACACCGTCTCTCTCACAGTAGATCACACACACCGTCTCTCTCACAGTAGATCACACACACCGTCTCTCTCACAGTAGATCACACACCATATCTCACAGTAGATCACACACCGTCTCTCACAGTAGATCACACACCGTCTCTCACAGTAGATCACACACCGTCTCTCTCACAGTAGATCACACACCGTCTCTCTCACAGTAGATCACACACACCGTCTCTCTCACAGTAGATCACACACACCGTCTCTCTCACAGTAGATCACACACCATATCTCACAGTAGATCACACACCGTCTCTCACAGTAGATCACACACCGTCTCTCACAGTAGATCACACACCGTCTCTCTCACAGTAGATCACACACCGTATCTCACAGTAGATCACACACCGTCTCTCACAGTAGATCACACACCGTCTCTCACAGTAGATCACACACCATATCTCACAGTAGATCATACACACCGTCTCTCTCACAGTAGATCACACACCGTCTCTCACAGTAGATCACACACCGTCTCTCACAATAGATCACACACACCGTCTCTCACAGTAGATCACACACCGTCTCTCACAGTAGATCACACACACCGTCTCTCACAGTAGATCACACACACCGTCTCTCACAGTAGATCACACACCGTCTCTCACAGTAGATCACACACCGTCTCTCACAGTAGATCACACACCGTCTCTCACAGTAGATCACAGACCGTCTCTCACAGTAGATCACAGACCATATCTCACAGTAGATCACACACAGTCTCTCACAGTAGATCACACACCGTCTCTCACAGTAGATCACACACAGTCTCTCACAGTAGATCACACACCGTCTCTCACAGTAGATCACACACCGTCTCTCACAGTAGATCACACACCATATCTCACAGTAGATCACACACACCATATCTCACAGTAGATCACACACACCGTATCTCACAGTAGATCACACACACCGTATCTCACAGTAGATCACACACACCGTATCTCACAGTAGATCACACACCGTCTCTCACAGTAGATCACACACAGCCTTTCTCACAGTAGATCACACACAGCCTTTCTCACAGTAGATCACACACCGTCTTTCTCACAGTAGATCACACACCATCTCTCACAGTAGATCACAGACCATATCTCACAGTAGATCACACACCGTATCTCACAGTAGATCACACACCATATCTCACAGTAGATCACACACAGCCTTTCTCACAGTAGATCACACACAGCCTTTCTCACAGTAGATCACACATAGTCTTTCTCACAGTAGATCACACACCATCTCTCACAGTAGATCACACACCATCTCTCACAGTAGATCACAGACTGTATCTCAGAGTGGATCACACGGGATCTCTCACAGTAGATCACACAGGATCTCTCACAGTAGATCACACACACAGTCTCTCACAGTAGATCACACACACCGTCTCTCACAGCAGATCACACACAGTCTCTCACAGTAGATCACACACCATCTCTCACAGTAGACCACACACTGTCTTTCTCACAGTAGATCACACACCGTATCTCACAGTAGATCACACACACCGTCTCTCTCACAGTAGATCACACACAGTATCTCACAGAAGATCACACACCGTATCTCACAGTAGATCACACACACCGTATCTCACAGTAGATCACACACACCGTCTCTCACAGTAGATCACACACCATATCTCACAGTAGATCACACACACCGTCTCTCACAGTAGATCACACACAGCCTTTCTCACAGTAGATCACACATAGTCTTTCTCACAGTAGATCACACACCATCTCTCACAGTAGATCACACACCATCTCTCACAGTAGATCACAGACTGTATCTCAGAGTGGATCACACGGGATCTCTCACAGTAGATCACACAGGATCTCTCACAGTAGATCACACACACAGTCTCTCACAGTAGATCACACACACAGTCTCTCACAGTAGATCACACACACCGTCTCTCACAGCAGATCACACACAGTCTCTCACAGTAGATCACACACCATCTCTCACAGTAGACCACGCACTGTCTTTCTCACAGTAGATCACACACCGTATCTCACAGTAGATCACACACACCGTCTCTCTCACAGTAGATCACACACAGTATCTCACAGTAGATCACACACCGTATCTCACAGTAGATCACACACACCGTATCTCACAGTAGATCACACACACCGTCTCTCACAGTAGATCACACACCATATCTCACAGTAGATTACACACACTGTCTCTCACAGTAGATCACACACACCATCTCCCACAGTAGATCACACGCCGTCTCTCTCACAGTAGATCACACACAGTCTCTCACAGTAGATCACACACCTTCTCTCACAGTAGATCACACACCGTCTCTCACACAGTAGATCACACACCATATCTCACAGTAGATCACAGACCGTATCTCACAGTAGATCACAGACCATCTCTTACAGTAGATCACACACCGTCTCTCTCTGTAGATCACACACCGTCTCTCACAGTAGATCACACACCATCTCTCACAGTAGATCACACACCGTCTCTCTCACAGTAGATCACACACCGTATCTCACAGTAGATCAAACACCGTCTCTCGCAGTAGATCACACACACCGTCTCTCGCAGTAGATCACACACACCGTCTCTCGCAGTAGATCACACACACCGTCTCTCACAGTAGATCACACACCATCTCTCACAGTAGATCACACACCATATCTCACAGTAGATCACACACACCGTCTCACAGTAGATCACACACCATCTCTCACAGTAGATCACAGACCATCTCTCACAGTAGATCACAGACCATATCTCACAGTAGATCACACACCGTCTCTCACAGTAGATCACAGACCATATCTCACAGTAGATCACACACCGTCTCTCACAGTAGATCACAGGCCATCTCTCACAGTAGATCACACGCCATCTCTCACAGTAGATCACACACCGTATCTCACAGTAGATCACACACCATCTCTCACAGTAGATCACAGACTGTATCTCAGAGTGGATCACACAGGATCTCTCACAGTAGGTCACACACACCGTCTCTCACAGTAGATCATACACACCGTCTCTCACAGTAGATCACAGACTGTATCTCAGAGTGGATCACACAGGATCTCTCACAGTAGGTCACACAGGATCTCTCACAGTAGATCACACACCATATCTCACAGTAGATCACACACCGTCTCTCACAGTAGATCACACACCATCTCTCACAGTAGATCACAGACCATATCTCACAGTAGATCACACACCATATCTCACAGTAGATCACACACCATATCTCACAGTAGATCACACACAGCCTTTCTCACAGTAGATCACACACAGCCTTTCTCACAGTAGATCACACATCGTCTTTCTCACAGTAGATCACACACCATCTCTCACAGTAGATCACACACCGTCTCTCACAGTAGATCACACACCGTCTCTCTCTGTAGATCACACACCGTCTCTCTCTGTAGATCACACACCGTCTCTCTCTGTAGATCACACACCGTCTCTCACAGTAGATCACACACCGTCTCTCACAGTAGATCACACACCGTCTCTCTCACAGTAGATCACAAACCGTCTTTCTCACAGTAGATCACACACCATCATTTACAGTAGATCACACACCATCTCTCTCTGTAGATCACACACACCATCTCTCACAGTAGATCACAGACAGTATCTCAGAGTGGATCACACACCGTCTCTCTCACTGTAGATCACACACCGTCTCTCTCACTGTAGATCACACACCGTCTCTCTCACAGTAGATCACACACCGTCTCTCTCACAGTAGATCACACACCGTCTCTCTCACAGTAGATCACACACCGTCTCTCTCACAGTAGATCACACACCGTCTCTCTCACAGTAGATCACACACCGTCTCTCTCACAGTAGATCATACACACCGTCTCTCTCACAGTAGATCTCACACTGTCTCTCTCACAGTAGATCACACACCGTCTCTCACAGTAGATCCCACACCGTCTCTCTTACAGTAGATCGCACACCGTCTCTCTCACAGTAGATCGCACACCGTCTCTCTCACAGTAGATCGCACACCGTCTCTCTCACAGTAGATCGCACACCGTCTCTCTCACAGTAGATCGCACACCGTCTCTCTCACAGTAGATCGCACACCGTCTCTCTCACAGTAGATCACACACACCGTCTCTCTCACAGTAGATCACACACACCGTCTCTCTCACAGTAGATCACACACCATATCTCACAGTAGATCACACACCGTCTCTCACAGTAGATCACACACCGTCTCTCACAGTAGATCACACACCGTCTCTCTCACAGTAGATCACACACACCGTCTCTCTCACAGTAGATCACACACACCGTCTCTCTCACAGTAGATCACACACCATATCTCACAGTAGATCACACACCGTCTCTCACAGTAGATCACACACCGTCTCTCACAGTAGATCACACACCGTCTCTCTCACAGTAGATCACACACCGTATCTCACAGTAGATCACACACCGTCTCTCACAGTAGATCACACACCGTCTCTCACAGTAGATCACACACCATATCTCACAGTAGATCATACACACCGTCTCTCTCACAGTAGATCACACACCGTCTCTCACAGTAGATCACACACCGTCTCTCACAATAGATCACACACACCGTCTCTCACAGTAGATCACACACCGTCTCTCACAGTAGATCACACACACCGTCTCTCACAGTAGATCACACACACCGTCTCTCACAGTAGATCACACACCGTCTCTCACAGTAGATCACACACCGTCTCTCACAGTAGATCACACACCGTCTCTCACAGTAGATCACAGACCGTCTCTCACAGTAGATCACAGACCATATCTCACAGTAGATCACACACAGTCTCTCACAGTAGATCACACACCGTCTCTCACAGTAGATCACACACAGTCTCTCACAGTAGATCACACACCGTCTCTCACAGTAGATCACACACCGTCTCTCACAGTAGATCACACACCATATCTCACAGTAGATCACACACACCATATCTCACAGTAGATCACACACACCGTATCTCACAGTAGATCACACACACCGTATCTCACAGTAGATCACACACACCGTATCTCACAGTAGATCACACACCGTCTCTCACAGTAGATCACACACAGCCTTTCTCACAGTAGATCACACACAGCCTTTCTCACAGTAGATCACACATAGTCTTTCTCACAGTAGATCACACACCATCTCTCACAGTAGATCACACACCATCTCTCACAGTAGATCACACACCGTATCTCACAGTAGATCACACACCATATCTCACAGTAGATCACACACAGCCTTTCTCACAGTAGATCACACACAGCCTTTCTCACAGTAGATCACACATAGTCTTTCTCACAGTAGATCACACACCATCTCTCACAGTAGATCACACACCATCTCTCACAGTAGATCACAGACTGTATCTCAGAGTGGATCACACGGGATCTCTCACAGTAGATCACACAGGATCTCTCACAGTAGATCACACACACAGTCTCTCACAGTAGATCACACACACCGTCTCTCACAGCAGATCACACACAGTCTCTCACAGTAGATCACACACCATCTCTCACAGTAGACCACACACTGTCTTTCTCACAGTAGATCACACACCGTATCTCACAGTAGATCACACACACCGTCTCTCTCACAGTAGATCACACACAGTATCTCACAGAAGATCACACACCGTATCTCACAGTAGATCACACACACCGTATCTCACAGTAGATCACACACACCGTCTCTCACAGTAGATCACACACCATATCTCACAGTAGATCACACACACCGTCTCTCACAGTAGATCACACACAGCCTTTCTCACAGTAGATCACACATAGTCTTTCTCACAGTAGATCACACACCATCTCTCACAGTAGATCACACACCATCTCTCACAGTAGATCACAGACTGTATCTCAGAGTGGATCACACGGGATCTCTCACAGTAGATCACACAGGATCTCTCACAGTAGATCACACACACAGTCTCTCACAGTAGATCACACACACAGTCTCTCACAGTAGATCACACACACCGTCTCTCACAGCAGATCACACACAGTCTCTCACAGTAGATCACACACCATCTCTCACAGTAGACCACGCACTGTCTTTCTCACAGTAGATCACACACCGTATCTCACAGTAGATCACACACACCGTCTCTCTCACAGTAGATCACACACAGTATCTCACAGTAGATCACACACCGTATCTCACAGTAGATCACACACACCGTATCTCACAGTAGATCACACACACCGTCTCTCACAGTAGATCACACACCATATCTCACAGTAGATTACACACACTGTCTCTCACAGTAGATCACACACACCATCTCCCACAGTAGATCACACGCCGTCTCTCTCACAGTAGATCACACACAGTCTCTCACAGTAGATCACACACCTTCTCTCACAGTAGATCACACACCGTCTCTCACACAGTAGATCACACACCATATCTCACAGTAGATCACAGACCGTATCTCACAGTAGATCACAGACCATCTCTTACAGTAGATCACACACCGTCTCTCTCTGTAGATCACACACCGTCTCTCACAGTAGATCACACACCATCTCTCACAGTAGATCACACACCGTCTCTCTCACAGTAGATCACACACCGTATCTCACAGTAGATCAAACACCGTCTCTCGCAGTAGATCACACACACCGTCTCTCGCAGTAGATCACACACACCGTCTCTCGCAGTAGATCACACACACCGTCTCTCACAGTAGATCACACACCATCTCTCACAGTAGATCACACACCATATCTCACAGTAGATCACACACACCGTCTCACAGTAGATCACACACCATCTCTCACAGTAGATCACAGACCATCTCTCACAGTAGATCACAGACCATATCTCACAGTAGATCACACACCGTCTCTCACAGTAGATCACAGACCATATCTCACAGTAGATCACACACCGTCTCTCACAGTAGATCACAGGCCATCTCTCACAGTAGATCACACGCCATCTCTCACAGTAGATCACACACCGTATCTCACAGTAGATCACACACCATCTCTCACAGTAGATCACAGACTGTATCTCAGAGTGGATCACACAGGATCTCTCACAGTAGGTCACACACACCGTCTCTCACAGTAGATCATACACACCGTCTCTCACAGTAGATCACAGACTGTATCTCAGAGTGGATCACACAGGATCTCTCACAGTAGGTCACACAGGATCTCTCACAGTAGATCACACACCATATCTCACAGTAGATCACACACCGTCTCTCACAGTAGATCACACACCGTCTCTCTCACAGTAGATCACACACCGTCTCTCTCACAGTAGATCACACACCGTCTCTCACAGTAGATCACACACAGTCTCTCACAGTAGATCACACACCGTCTCTCTCACAGTAGATCACACACCATATCTCACTGTAGATCACACACCGTCTCTCTCACAGTAGATCACACCGTCTCTCACAGTAGATCACACACCATCTCTCACAGTAGATCACAGACCATATCTCACAGTAGATCACACACCGTATCTCACAGTAGATCACACACCATATCTCACAGTAGATCACACACAGCCTTTCTCACAGTAGATCACACACAGCCTTTCTCACAGTAGATCACACATAGTCTTTCTCACAGTAGATCACACACCATCTCTCACAGTAGATCACACACCATCTCTCACAGTAGATCACAGACTGTATCTCAGAGTGGATCACACGGGATCTCTCACAGTAGATCACACAGGATCTCTCACAGTAGATCACACACACAGTCTCTCACAGTAGATCACACACACAGTCTCTCACAGTAGATCACACACACCGTCTCTCACAGCAGATCACACACAGTCTCTCACAGTAGATCACACACCATCTCTCACAGTAGACCACACACTGTCTTTCTCACAGTAGATCACACACCGTATCTCACAGTAGATCACACACACCGTCTCTCTCACAGTAGATCACACACAGTATCTCACAGTAGATCACACACCGTATCTCACAGTAGATCACACACACCGTATCTCACAGTAGATCACACACACCGTCTCTCACAGTAGATCACACACCATATCTCACAGTAGATCACACACACCATCTCCCACAGTAGATCACACGCCGTCTCTCTCACAGTAGATCACACACAGTCTCTCACAGTAGATCACACACCTTCTCTCACAGTAGATCACACACCGTCTCTCACACAGTAGATCACACAGGATCTCTCACAGTAGATCACACACACAGTCTCTCACAGTAGATCACACACACAGTCTCTCACAGTAGATCACACACACCGTCTCTCACAGCAGATCACACACAGTCTCTCACAGTAGATCACACACCATCTCTCACAGTAGACCACACACTGTCTTTCTCACAGTAGATCACACACCGTATCTCACAGTAGATCACACACACCGTCTCTCTCACAGTAGATCACACACAGTATCTCACAGTAGATCACACACCGTATCTCACAGTAGATCACACACACCGTATCTCACAGTAGATCACACACACCGTCTCTCACAGTAGATCACACACCATATCTCACAGTAGATCACACACACCATCTCCCACAGTAGATCACACGCCGTCTCTCTCACAGTAGATCACACACAGTCTCTCACAGTAGATCACACACCTTCTCTCACAGTAGATCACACACCGTCTCTCACACAGTAGATCACACACCATATCTCACAGTAGATCACAGACCGTATCTCACAGTAGATCACAGACCATCTCTTACAGTAGATCACACACCGTCTCTCTCTGTAGATCACACACCGTCTCTCACAGTAGATCACACACCATCTCTCACAGTAGATCACACACCGTCTCTCTCACAGTAGATCACACACCGTATCTCACAGTAGATCAAACACCGTCTCTCGCAGTAGATCACACACACCGTCTCTCGCAGTAGATCACACACACCATCTCTCACAGTAGATCACACACCATCTCTCACAGTAGATCACACACCATATCTCACAGTAGATCACACACACCGTCTCACAGTAGATCACACACCATCTCTCACAGTAGATCACAGACCATCTCTCACAGTAGATCACAGACCATATCTCACAGTAGATCACACACCGTCTCTCACAGTAGATCACAGACCATATCTCACAGTAGATCACACACCGTCTCTCACAGTAGATCACAGGCCATCTCTCACAGTAGATCACACGCCATCTCTCACAGTAGATCACAC
The DNA here is from genome assembly GCF_048418815.1 of Hemitrygon akajei. Lineage (NCBI taxonomy): Eukaryota > Metazoa > Chordata > Chondrichthyes > Myliobatiformes > Dasyatidae > Hemitrygon > Hemitrygon akajei. The sequence continues at coordinate 7,067,969 of NC_133132.1, read as the reverse complement.
ACCGTATCTCACAGTAGATCACACACCATCTCTCACAGTAGATCACAGACTGTATCTCAGAGTGGATCACACAGGATCTCTCACAGTAGGTCACACACACTGTCTCTCACAGTAGATCACAGACTGTATCTCAGAGTGGATCACACAGGATCTCTCACAGTAGGTCACACAGGATCTCTCACAGTAGATCACACACCATATCTCACAGTAGATCACACACCGTCTCTCACAGTAGATCACACACCGTCTCTCTCACAGTAGATCACACACCGTCTCTCTCACAGTAGATCACACACCGTCTCTCACAGTAGATCACACACAGTCTCTCACAGTAGATCACACACCGTCTCTCTCACAGTAGATCACACACCATATCTCACTGTAGATCACACACCGTCTCTCTCACAGTAGATCACACCGTCTCTCACAGTAGATCACACACCATCTCTCACAGTAGATCACAGACCATATCTCACAGTAGATCACACACCGTATCTCACAGTAGATCACACACAGCCTTTCTCACAGTAGATCACACACCATCTCTCACAGTAGATCACACACCATCTCTCACAGTAGATCACACACCATCTCTCACAGTAGATCACAGACTGTATCTCAGAGTGGATCACACGGGATCTCTCACAGTAGATCACACAGGATCTCTCACAGTAGATCACACACACAGTCTCTCACAGTAGATCACACACACAGTCTCTCACAGTAGATCACACACACCGTCTCTCACAGCAGATCACACACAGTCTCTCACAGTAGATCACACACCATCTCTCACAGTAGACCACACACTGTCTTTCTCACAGTAGATCACACACCGTATCTCACAGTAGATCACACACACCGTCTCTCTCACAGTAGATCACACACAGTATCTCACAGTAGATCACACACCGTATCTCACAGTAGATCACACACACCGTCTCTCACAGTAGATCACACACCATATCTCACAGTAGATCACACACACCGTCTCTCACAGTAGATCACACACACCATCTCCCACAGTAGATCACACGCCGTCTCTCTCACAGTAGATCACACACAGTCTCTCACAGTAGATCACACACCTTCTCTCACAGTAGATCACACACCGTCTCTCACACAGTAGATCACACACCATATCTCACAGTAGATCACAGACCGTATCTCACAGTAGATCACAGACCATCTCTTACAGTAGATCACACACCGTCTCTCTCTGTAGATCACACACCGTCTCTCACAGTAGATCACACACCATCTCTCACAGTAGATCACACACCGTCTCTCTCACAGTAGATCACACACCGTATCTCACAGTAGATCAAACACCGTCTCTCGCAGTAGATCACACACACCGTCTCTCGCAGTAGATCACACACACCATCTCTCACAGTAGATCACACCATCTCTCACAGTAGATCACACACCATATCTCACAGTAGATCACACACACCGTCTCACAGTAGATCACACACCATCTCTCACAGTAGATCACAGACCATCTCTCACAGTAGATCACAGACCATATCTCACAGTAGATCACACACCGTCTCTCACAGTAGATCACAGACCATATCTCACAGTAGATCACACACCGTCTCTCACAGTAGATCACAGGCCATCTCTCACAGTAGATCACACGCCATCTCTCACAGTAGATCACACACCGTCTCTCACAGTAGATCACACACCGTCTCTCACAGTAGATCACAGACTGTATCTCAGAGTGGATCACACAGGATCTCTCACAGTAGGTCACACACACCGTCTCTCACAGTAGATCATACACACCGTCTCTCACAGTAGATCACAGACTGTATCTCAGAGTGGATCACACAGGATCTCTCACAGTAGATCACACACCATATCTCACAGTAGATCACACACCGTCTCTCACAGTAGATCACACACCGTCTCTCTCACAGTAGATCACACACCGTCTCTCTCACAGTAGATCACACACCGTCTCTCACAGTAGATCACACACAGTCTCTCACAGTAGATCACACACCGTCTCTCTCACAGTAGATCACACACCATATCTCACTGTAGATCACACACCGTCTCTCTCACAGTAGATCACACCGTCTCTCACAGTAGATCACACACCGTCTCTCACAGTAGATCACACACCGTCTCTCACAGTAGATCACACACCGTCTCTCACAGTAGATCACACACCGTCTCTCTCACAGTAGATCACACACCGTCTCTCACAGTAGATCACACACAGTCTCTCTCAGTAGATCACACGCCGTCTCTCTCACAGTAGATCACGCACCATATCTCACAGTAGATCACGCACCGTCTCTCACAGTAGATCACACACCGTCTCTCACAGTAGATCACACACCGTCTCTCACAGTAGATCACACACCGTCTCTCACAGTAGATCACACACCGTCTCTCTCTGTAGATCACACACCGTCTCTCTCTGTAGATCACACACCGTCTCTCTCTGTAGATCACACACCGTCTCTCACAGTAGATCACACACCGTCTCTCACAGTAGATCACACACCGTCTCTCTCACAGTAGATCACAAACCGTCTTTCTCACAGTAGATCACACACCATCATTTACAGTAGATCACACACCATCTCTCTCTGTAGATCACACACACCATCTCTCACAGTAGATCACAGACAGTATCTCAGAGTGGATCACACACCGTCTCTCTCACTGTAGATCACACACCGTCTCTTTCACAGTAGATCACACACCGTCTCTCTCACAGTAGATCACACACCGTCTCTCTCACAGTAGATCACACACCGTCTCTCTCACAGTAGATCACACACCGTCTCTCTCACAGTAGATCACACACCGTCTCTCTCACAGTAGATCACACACCGTCTCTCTCACAGTAGATCATACACACCGTCTCTCTCACAGTAGATCTCACACCGTCTCTCTCACAGTAGATCACACACCGTCTCTCACAGTAGATCCCACACCGTCTCTCTCACAGTAGATCACACACACCGTCTCTCTCACAGTAGATCACACACACCGTCTCTCACAGTAGATCACACACCGTCTCTCTCACAGTAGATCACACACCATATCTCACAGTAGATCACACACCGTATCTCACAGTAGATCACACACCGTCTCTCACAGTAGATCACACACCATATCTCACAGTAGATCATACACACCGTCTCTCTCACAGTAGATCATACACACCGTCTCTCTCACAGTAGATCACACACCGTCTCTCACAGTAGATCACACACACCGTCTCTCACAGTAGATCACACACCGTCTCTCACAGTAGATCACACACCGTCTCTCACAGTAGATCACACACCGTCTCTCACAGTAGATCACACACCGTCTCTCACAGTAGATCACACACCGTCTCTCACAGTAGATCACACACCGTCTCTCACAGTAGATCACAGACCATATCTCACAGATCACACACCGTCTCTCACAGTAGATCACACACAGTCTCTCACAGTAGATCACACACCATATCTCACAGCAGATCACACACCGTCTCTCACAGTAGATCACACACACCGTATCTCACAGTAGATCACACACACCGTATCTCACAGTAGATCACACACACCGTATCTCACAGTAGATCACACACACCGTATCTCACAGTAGATCACACACAGCCTTTCTCACAGTAGATCACACACAGCCTTTCTCACAGTAGATCACACACAGCCTTTCTCACAGTAGATCACACACAGCCTTTCTCACAGTAGATCACACACCGTCTTTCTCACAGTAGATCACACACCATCTCTCACAGTAGATCACAGACCATATCTCACAGTAGATCACACACCATATCTCACAGTAGATCACACACCATATCTCACAGTAGATCACACACAGCCTTTCTCACAGTAGATCACACACAGCCTTTCTCACAGTAGATCACACATCGTCTTTCTCACAGTAGATCACACACCATCTCTCACAGTAGATCACACACCGTCTCTCACAGTAGATCACACACCGTCTCTCTCTGTAGATCACACACCGTCTCTCTCTGTAGATCACACACCGTCTCTCTCTGTAGATCACACACCGTCTCTCACAGTAGATCACACACCGTCTCTCACAGTAGATCACACACCGTCTCTCTCACAGTAGATCACAAACCGTCTTTCTCACAGTAGATCACACACCATCATTTACAGTAGATCACACACCATCTCTCTCTGTAGATCACACACACCATCTCTCACAGTAGATCACAGACAGTATCTCAGAGTGGATCACACACCGTCTCTCTCACTGTAGATCACACACCGTCTCTCTCACAGTAGATCACACACCGTCTCTCTCACAGTAGATCACACACCGTCTCTCTCACAGTAGATCACACACCGTCTCTCTCACAGTAGATCACACACCGTCTCTCTCACAGTAGATCACACACCGTCTCTCTCACAGTAGATCACACACCGTCTCTCTCACAGTAGATCATACACACCGTCTCTCTCACAGTAGATCTCACACTGTCTCTCTCACAGTAGATCACACACCGTCTCTCACAGTAGATCCCACACCGTCTCTCTCACAGTAGATCGCACACCGTCTCTCTCACAGTAGATCGCACACCGTCTCTCACAGTAGATCGCACACCGTCTCTCTCTGTAGATCACACACCGTCTCTCTCTGTAGATCACACACCGTCTCTCTCTGTAGATCACACACCGTCTCTCACAGTAGATCACACACCGTCTCTCACAGTAGATCACACACCGTCTCTCTCACAGTAGATCACAAACCGTCTTTCTCACAGTAGATCACACACCATCATTTACAGTAGATCACACACCATCTCTCTCTGTAGATCACACACACCATCTCTCACAGTAGATCACAGACAGTATCTCAGAGTGGATCACACACCGTCTCTCTCACTGTAGATCACACACCGTCTCTCTCACAGTAGATCACACACCGTCTCTCTCACAGTAGATCACACACCGTCTCTCTCACAGTAGATCACACACCGTCTCTCTCACAGTAGATCACACACCGTCTCTCTCACAGTAGATCACACACCGTCTCTCTCACAGTAGATCATACACACCGTCTCTCTCACAGTAGATCTCACACTGTCTCTCTCACAGTAGATCACACACCGTCTCTCACAGTAGATCCCACACCGTCTCTCTTACAGTAGATCGCACACCGTCTCTCTCACAGTAGATCGCACACCGTCTCTCTCACAGTAGATCGCACACCGTCTCTCTCACAGTAGATCGCACACTGTCTCTCTCACAGTAGATCGCACACCGTCTCTCTCACAGTAGATCACACACACCGTCTCTCTCACAGTAGATCACACACACCGTCTCTCTCACAGTAGATCACACACCATATCTCACAGTAGATCACACACACCGTCTCTCTCACAGTAGATCACACACCATATCTCACAGTAGATCACACACCGTCTCTCACAGTAGATCACACACCGTCTCTCTCACAGTAGATCACACACCGTATCTCACAGTAGATCACACACCGTATCTCACAGTAGATCACACACCGTCTCTCACAGTAGATCACACACCATATCTCACAGTAGATCATACACACCGTCTCTCTCACAGTAGATCACACACCGTCTCTCACAGTAGATCACACACACCGTCTCTCACAGTAGATCACACACCGTCTCTCACAGTAGATCACACACACCGTCTCTCACAGTAGATCACACACACCGTCTCTCACAGTAGATCACACACCGTCTCTCACAGTAGATCACACACCGTCTCTCACAGTAGATCACACACCGTCTCTCACAGTAGATCACAGACCATATCTCACAGATCACACACCGTCTCTCACAGTAGATCACACACAGTCTCTCACAGTAGATCACACACCGTCTCTCACAGTAGATCACACACCGTCTCTCACAGTAGATCACACACAGTCTCTCACAGTAGATCACACACCATATCTCACAGTAGATCACACACACCGTCTCTCACAGCAGATCACACACCGTCTCTCACAGTAGATCACACACACCGTATCTCACAGTAGATCACACACACCGTATCTCACAGTAGATCACACACACCGTATCTCACAGTAGATCACACACACCGTATCTCACAGTAGATCACACACCGTCTCTCACAGTAGATCACACACAGCCTTTCTCACAGTAGATCACACACAGCCTTTCTCACAGTAGATCACACACCGTCTTTCTCACAGTAGATCACACACCATCTCTCACAGTAGATCACAGACCATATCTCACAGTAGATCACACACCATATCTCACAGTAGATCACACACCATATCTCACAGTAGATCACACACAGCCTTTCTCACAGTAGATCACACACAGCCTTTCTCACAGTAGATCACACATCGTCTTTCTCACAGTAGATCACACACCATCTCTCACAGTAGATCACACACCGTCTCTCACAGTAGATCACACACCGTCTCTCTCTGTAGATCACACACCGTCTCTCTCTGTAGATCACACACCGTCTCTCTCTGTAGATCACACACCGTCTCTCACAGTAGATCACACACCGTCTCTCACAGTAGATCACACACCGTCTCTCTCACAGTAGATCACAAACCGTCTTTCTCACAGTAGATCACACACCATCATTTACAGTAGATCACACACCATCTCTCTCTGTAGATCACACACACCATCTCTCACAGTAGATCACAGACAGTATCTCAGAGTGGATCACACACCGTCTCTCTCACTGTAGATCACACACCGTCTCTCTCACAGTAGATCACACACCGTCTCTCTCACAGTAGATCACACACCGTCTCTCTCACAGTAGATCACACACCGTCTCTCTCACAGTAGATCACACACCGTCTCTCTCACAGTAGATCACACACCGTCTCTCTCACAGTAGATCACACACCGTCTCTCTCACAGTAGATCATACACACCGTCTCTCTCACAGTAGATCTCACACTGTCTCTCTCACAGTAGATCACACACCGTCTCTCACAGTAGATCCCACACCGTCTCTCTCACAGTAGATCGCACACCGTCTCTCTCACAGTAGATCGCACACCGTCTCTCACAGTAGATCACACACCGTCTCTCTCTGTAGATCACACACCGTCTCTCTCTGTAGATCACACACCGTCTCTCTCTGTAGATCACACACCGTCTCTCACAGTAGATCACACACCGTCTCTCACAGTAGATCACACACCGTCTCTCTCACAGTAGATCACAAACCGTCTTTCTCACAGTAGATCACACACCATCATTTACAGTAGATCACACACCATCTCTCTCTGTAGATCACACACACCATCTCTCACAGTAGATCACAGACAGTATCTCAGAGTGGATCACACACCGTCTCTCTCACTGTAGATCACACACCGTCTCTCTCACAGTAGATCACACACCGTCTCTCTCACAGTAGATCACACACCGTCTCTCTCACAGTAGATCACACACCGTCTCTCTCACAGTAGATCACACACCGTCTCTCTCACAGTAGATCACACACCGTCTCTCTCACAGTAGATCATACACACCGTCTCTCTCACAGTAGATCTCACACTGTCTCTCTCACAGTAGATCACACACCGTCTCTCACAGTAGATCCCACACCGTCTCTCTTACAGTAGATCGCACACCGTCTCTCTCACAGTAGATCGCACACCGTCTCTCTCACAGTAGATCGCACACCGTCTCTCTCACAGTAGATCGCACACTGTCTCTCTCACAGTAGATCGCACACCGTCTCTCTCACAGTAGATCACACACACCGTCTCTCTCACAGTAGATCACACACACCGTCTCTCTCACAGTAGATCACACACCATATCTCACAGTAGATCACACACACCGTCTCTCTCACAGTAGATCACACACCATATCTCACAGTAGATCACACACCGTCTCTCACAGTAGATCACACACCGTCTCTCTCACAGTAGATCACACACCGTATCTCACAGTAGATCACACACCGTATCTCACAGTAGATCACACACCGTCTCTCACAGTAGATCACACACCATATCTCACAGTAGATCATACACACCGTCTCTCTCACAGTAGATCACACACCGTCTCTCACAGTAGATCACACACACCGTCTCTCACAGTAGATCACACACCGTCTCTCACAGTAGATCACACACACCGTCTCTCACAGTAGATCACACACACCGTCTCTCACAGTAGATCACACACCGTCTCTCACAGTAGATCACACACCGTCTCTCACAGTAGATCACACACCGTCTCTCACAGTAGATCACAGACCATATCTCACAGATCACACACCGTCTCTCACAGTAGATCACACACAGTCTCTCACAGTAGATCACACACCGTCTCTCACAGTAGATCACACACCGTCTCTCACAGTAGATCACACACAGTCTCTCACAGTAGATCACACACCATATCTCACAGTAGATCACACACACCGTCTCTCACAGCAGATCACACACCGTCTCTCACAGTAGATCACACACACCGTATCTCACAGTAGATCACACACACCGTATCTCACAGTAGATCACACACACCGTATCTCACAGTAGATCACACACACCGTATCTCACAGTAGATCACACACCGTCTCTCACAGTAGATCACACACAGCCTTTCTCACAGTAGATCACACACAGCCTTTCTCACAGTAGATCACACACCGTCTTTCTCACAGTAGATCACACACCATCTCTCACAGTAGATCACAGACCATATCTCACAGTAGATCACACACCATATCTCACAGTAGATCACACACCATATCTCACAGTAGATCACACACAGCCTTTCTCACAGTAGATCACACACAGCCTTTCTCACAGTAGATCACACATAGTCTTTCTCACAGTAGATCACACACCATCTCTCACAGTAGATCACACACCATCTCTCACAGTAGATCACAGACTGTATCTCAGAGTGGATCACACGGGATCTCTCACAGTAGATCACACAGGATCTCTCACAGTAGATCACACACACAGTCTCTCATAGTAGATCACACACACAGTCTCTCACAGTAGATCACACACACCGTCTCTCACAGCAGATCACACACAGTCTCTCACAGTAGATCACACACCATCTCTCACAGTAGACCACACACTGTCTTTCTCGCAGTAGATCACACACCGTATCTCACAGTAGATCACACACACCGTCTCTCTCACAGTAGATCACACACAGTATCTCACAGAAGATCACACACCGTATCTCACAGTAGATCACACACACCGTATCTCACAGTAGATCACACACACCGTCTCTCACAGTAGATCACACACCATATCTCACAGTAGATCACACACACCGTCTCTCACAGTAGATCACACACAGCCTTTCTCACAGTAGATCACACATAGTCTTTCTCACAGTAGATCACACACCATCTCTCACAGTAGATCACACACCATCTCTCACAGTAGATCACAGACTGTATCTCAGAGTGGATCACACGGGATCTCTCACAGTAGATCACACAGGATCTCTCACAGTAGATCACACACACAGTCTCTCACAGTAGATCACACACACAGTCTCTCACAGTAGATCACACACACCGTCTCTCACAGCAGATCACACACAGTCTCTCACAGTAGATCACACACCATCTCTCACAGTAGACCACGCACTGTCTTTCTCACAGTAGATCACACACCGTATCTCACAGTAGATCACACACACCGTCTCTCTCACAGTAGATCACACACAGTATCTCACAGTAGATCACACACCGTATCTCACAGTAGATCACACACACCGTATCTCACAGTAGATCACACACACCGTCTCTCACAGTAGATCACACACCATATCTCACAGTAGATTACACACACTGTCTCTCACAGTAGATCACACACACCATCTCCCACAGTAGATCACACGCCGTCTCTCTCACAGTAGATCACACACAGTCTCTCACAGTAGATCACACACCTTCTCTCACAGTAGATCACACACCGTCTCTCACACAGTAGATCACACACCATATCTCACAGTAGATCACAGACCGTATCTCACAGTAGATCACAGACCATCTCTTACAGTAGATCACACACCGTCTCTCTCTGTAGATCACACACCGTCTCTCACAGTAGATCACACACCATCTCTCACAGTAGATCACACACCGTCTCTCTCACAGTAGATCACACACCGTATCTCACAGTAGATCAAACACCGTCTCTCGCAGTAGATCACACACACCGTCTCTCGCAGTAGATCACACACACCGTCTCTCGCAGTAGATCACACACACCGTCTCTCACAGTAGATCACACACCATCTCTCACAGTAGATCACACACCATATCTCACAGTAGATCACACACACCGTCTCACAGTAGATCACACACCATCTCTCACAGTAGATCACAGACCATCTCTCACAGTAGATCACAGACCATATCTCACAGTAGATCACACACCGTCTCTCACAGTAGATCACAGACCATATCTCACAGTAGATCACACACCGTCTCTCACAGTAGATCACAGGCCATCTCTCACAGTAGATCACACGCCATCTCTCACAGTAGATCACACACCGTATCTCACAGTAGATCACACACCATCTCTCACAGTAGATCACAGACTGTATCTCAGAGTGGATCACACAGGATCTCTCACAGTAGGTCACACACACCGTCTCTCACAGTAGATCATACACACCGTCTCTCACAGTAGATCACAGACTGTATCTCAGAGTGGATCACACAGGATCTCTCACAGTAGGTCACACAGGATCTCTCACAGTAGATCACACACCATATCTCACAGTAGATCACACACCGTCTCTCACAGTAGATCACACACCGTCTCTCTCACAGTAGATCACACACCGTCTCTCTCACAGTAGATCACACACCGTCTCTCTCACAGTAGATCACACACCGTCTCTCACAGTAGATCACACACAGTCTCTCACAGTAGATCACACACCGTCTCTCTCACAGTAGATCACACACCATATCTCACTGTAGATCACACACCGTCTCTCTCACAGTAGATCACACCGTCTCTCACAGTAGATCACACACCATCTCTCACAGTAGATCACAGACCATATCTCACAGTAGATCACACACCGTATCTCACAGTAGATCACACACCATATCTCACAGTAGATCACACACAGCCTTTCTCACAGTAGATCACACACAGCCTTTCTCACAGTAGATCACACATAGTCTTTCTCACAGTAGATCACACACCATCTCTCACAGTAGATCACACACCATCTCTCACAGTAGATCACAGACTGTATCTCAGAGTGGATCACACGGGATCTCTCACAGTAGATCACACAGGATCTCTCACAGTAGATCACACACACAGTCTCTCACAGTAGATCACACACACAGTCTCTCACAGTAGATCACACACACCGTCTCTCACAGCAGATCACACACAGTCTCTCACAGTAGATCACACACCATCTCTCACAGTAGACCACACACTGTCTTTCTCACAGTAGATCACACACCGTATCTCACAGTAGATCACACACACCGTCTCTCTCACAGTAGATCACACACAGTATCTCACAGTAGATCACACACCGTATCTCACAGTAGATCACACACACCGTATCTCACAGTAGATCACACACACCGTCTCTCACAGTAGATCACACACCATATCTCACAGTAGATCACACACACCGTCTCTCACAGTAGATCACACACACCATCTCCCACAGTAGATCACACGCCGTCTCTCTCACAGTAGATCACACACAGTCTCTCACAGTAGATCACACACCTTCTCTCACAGTAGATCACACACCGTCTCTCACACAGTAGATCACACACCATATCTCACAGTAGATCACAGACCGTATCTCACAGTAGATCACAGACCATCTCTTACAGTAGATCACACACCGTCTCTCTCTGTAGATCACACACCGTCTCTCACAGTAGATCACACACCATCTCTCACAGTAGATCACACACCGTCTCTCTCACAGTAGATCACACACCGTATCTCACAGTAGATCAAACACCGTCTCTCGCAGTAGATCACACACACCGTCTCTCGCAGTAGATCACACACACCATCTCTCACAGTAGATCACACACCATCTCTCACAGTAGATCACACACCATATCTCACAGTAGATCACACACACCGTCTCACAGTAGATCACACACCATCTCTCACAGTAGATCACAGACCATCTCTCACAGTAGATCACAGACCATATCTCACAGTAGATCACACACCGTCTCTCACAGTAGATCACAGACCATATCTCACAGTAGATCACACACCGTCTCTCACAGTAGATCACAGGCCATCTCTCACAGTAGATCACACGCCATCTCTCACAGTAGATCACACACCGTATCTCACAGTAGATCACACACCATCTCTCACAGTAGATCACAGACTGTATCTCAGAGTGGATCACACAGGATCTCTCACAGTAGGTCACACACACTGTCTCTCACAGTAGATCACAGACTGTATCTCAGAGTGGATCACACAGGATCTCTCACAGTAGGTCACACAGGATCTCTCACAGTAGATCACACACCATATCTCACAGTAGATCACACACCGTCTCTCACAGTAGATCACACACCGTCTCTCTCACAGTAGATCACACACCGTCTCTCTCACAGTAGATCACACACCGTCTCTCACAGTAGATCACACACAGTCTCTCACAGTAGATCACACACCGTCTCTCTCACAGTAGATCACACACCATATCTCACTGTAGATCACACACCGTCTCTCTCACAGTAGATCACACCGTCTCTCACAGTAGATCACACACCATCTCTCACAGTAGATCACAGACCATATCTCACAGTAGATCACACACCGTATCTCACAGTAGATCACACACAGCCTTTCTCACAGTAGATCACACACCATCTCTCACAGTAGATCACACACCATCTCTCACAGTAGATCACACACCATCTCTCACAGTAGATCACAGACTGTATCTCAGAGTGGATCACACGGGATCTCTCACAGTAGATCACACAGGATCTCTCACAGTAGATCACACACACAGTCTCTCACAGTAGATCACACACACAGTCTCTCACAGTAGATCACACACACCGTCTCTCACAGCAGATCACACACAGTCTCTCACAGTAGATCACACACCATCTCTCACAGTAGACCACACACTGTCTTTCTCACAGTAGATCACACACCGTATCTCACAGTAGATCACACACACCGTCTCTCTCACAGTAGATCACACACAGTATCTCACAGTAGATCACACACCGTATCTCACAGTAGATCACACACACCGTCTCTCACAGTAGATCACACACCATATCTCACAGTAGATCACACACACCGTATCTCACAGTAGATCACACACACCATCTCCCACAGTAGATCACACGCCGTCTCTCTCACAGTAGATCACACACAGTCTCTCACAGTAGATCACACACCTTCTCTCACAGTAGATCACACACCGTCTCTCACACAGTAGATCACACACCATATCTCACAGTAGATCACAGACCGTATCTCACAGTAGATCACAGACCATCTCTTACAGTAGATCACACACCGTCTCTCTCTGTAGATCACACACCGTCTCTCACAGTAGATCACACACCATCTCTCACAGTAGATCACACACCGTCTCTCTCACAGTAGATCACACACCGTATCTCACAGTAGATCAAACACCGTCTCTCGCAGTAGATCACACACACCGTCTCTCGCAGTAGATCACACACACCATCTCTCACAGTAGATCACACACCATCTCTCACAGTAGATCACACACCATATCTCACAGTAGATCACACACACCGTCTCACAGTAGATCACACACCATCTCTCACAGTAGATCACAGACCATCTCTCACAGTAGATCACAGACCATATCTCACAGTAGATCACACACCGTCTCTCACAGTAGATCACAGACCATATCTCACAGTAGATCACACACCGTCTCTCACAGTAGATCACAGGCCATCTCTCACAGTAGATCACACGCCATCTCTCACAGTAGATCACACACCGTATCTCACAGTAGATCACACACCATCTCTCACAGTAGATCACAGACTGTATCTCAGAGTGGATCACACAGGATCTCTCACAGTAGGTCACACACACCGTCTCTCACAGTAGATCATACACACCGTCTCTCACAGTAGATCACAGACTGTATCTCAGAGTGGATCACACAGGATCTCTCACAGTAGATCACACACCATATCTCACAGTAGATCACACACCGTCTCTCACAGTAGATCACACACCGTCTCTCTCACAGTAGATCACACACCGTCTCTCTCACAGTAGATCACACACCGTCTCTCACAGTAGATCACACACAGTCTCTCACAGTAGATCACACACCGTCTCTCTCACAGTAGATCACACACCATATCTCACTGTAGATCACACACCGTCTCTCTCACAGTAGATCACACCGTCTCTCACAGTAGATCACACACCGTCTCTCACAGTAGATCACACACCGTCTCTCACAGTAGATCACACACCGTCTCTCACAGTAGATCACACACCGTCTCTCTCACAGTAGATCACACACCGTCTCTCACAGTAGATCACACACAGTCTCTCTCAGTAGATCACACGCCGTCTCTCTCACAGTAGATCACGCACCATATCTCACAGTAGATCACGCACCGTCTCTCACAGTAGATCACACACCGTCTCTCACAGTAGATCACACACCGTCTCTCACAGTAGATCACACACCGTCTCTCACAGTAGATCACACACCGTCTCTCTCTGTAGATCACACACCGTCTCTCTCTGTAGATCACACACCGTCTCTCTCTGTAGATCACACACCGTCTCTCACAGTAGATCACACACCGTCTCTCACAGTAGATCACACACCGTCTCTCTCACAGTAGATCACAAACCGTCTTTCTCACAGTAGATCACACACCATCATTTACAGTAGATCACACACCATCTCTCTCTGTAGATCACACACACCATCTCTCACAGTAGATCACAGACAGTATCTCAGAGTGGATCACACACCGTCTCTCTCACTGTAGATCACACACCGTCTCTTTCACAGTAGATCACACACCGTCTCTCTCACAGTAGATCACACACCGTCTCTCTCACAGTAGATCACACACCGTCTCTCTCACAGTAGATCACACACCGTCTCTCTCACAGTAGATCACACACCGTCTCTCTCACAGTAGATCACACACCGTCTCTCTCACAGTAGATCATACACACCGTCTCTCTCACAGTAGATCTCACACCGTCTCTCTCACAGTAGATCACACACCGTCTCTCACAGTAGATCCCACACCGTCTCTCTCACAGTAGATCACACACACCGTCTCTCTCACAGTAGATCACACACACCGTCTCTCACAGTAGATCACACACCGTCTCTCTCACAGTAGATCACACACCATATCTCACAGTAGATCACACACCGTATCTCACAGTAGATCACACACCGTCTCTCACAGTAGATCACACACCATATCTCACAGTAGATCATACACACCGTCTCTCTCACAGTAGATCATACACACCGTCTCTCTCACAGTAGATCACACACCGTCTCTCACAGTAGATCACACACACCGTCTCTCACAGTAGATCACACACCGTCTCTCACAGTAGATCACACACCGTCTCTCACAGTAGATCACACACCGTCTCTCATAGTAGATCACACACCGTCTCTCACAGTAGATCACACACCGTCTCTCACAGTAGATCACAGACCATATCTCACAGATCACACACCGTCTCTCACAGTAGATCACACACAGTCTCTCACAGTAGATCACACACCATATCTCACAGCAGATCACACACCGTCTCTCACAGTAGATCACACACACCGTATCTCACAGTAGATCACACACACCGTATCTCACAGTAGATCACACACACCGTATCTCACAGTAGATCACACACACCGTATCTCACAGTAGATCACACACAGCCTTTCTCACAGTAGATCACACACAGCCTTTCTCACAGTAGATCACACACAGCCTTTCTCACAGTAGATCACACACAGCCTTTCTCACAGTAGATCACACACCGTCTTTCTCACAGTAGATCACACACCATCTCTCACAGTAGATCACAGACCATATCTCACAGTAGATCACACACCATATCTCACAGTAGATCACACACCATATCTCACAGTAGATCACACACAGCCTTTCTCACAGTAGATCACACACAGCCTTTCTCACAGTAGATCACACATCGTCTTTCTCACAGTAGATCACACACCATCTCTCACAGTAGATCACACACCGTCTCTCACAGTAGATCACACACCGTCTCTCTCTGTAGATCACACACCGTCTCTCTCTGTAGATCACACACCGTCTCTCTCTGTAGATCACACACCGTCTCTCACAGTAGATCACACACCGTCTCTCACAGTAGATCACACACCGTCTCTCTCACAGTAGATCACAAACCGTCTTTCTCACAGTAGATCACACACCATCATTTACAGTAGATCACACACCATCTCTCTCTGTAGATCACACACACCATCTCTCACAGTAGATCACAGACAGTATCTCAGAGTGGATCACACACCGTCTCTCTCACTGTAGATCACACACCGTCTCTCTCACAGTAGATCACACACCGTCTCTCTCACAGTAGATCACACACCGTCTCTCTCACAGTAGATCACACACCGTCTCTCTCACAGTAGATCACACACCGTCTCTCTCACAGTAGATCACACACCGTCTCTCTCACAGTAGATCACACACCGTCTCTCTCACAGTAGATCATACACACCGTCTCTCTCACAGTAGATCTCACACTGTCTCTCTCACAGTAGATCACACACCGTCTCTCACAGTAGATCCCACACCGTCTCTCTCACAGTAGATCGCACACCGTCTCTCTCACAGTAGATCGCACACCGTCTCTCACAGTAGATCACACACCGTCTCTCTCTGTAGATCACACACCGTCTCTCTCTGTAGATCACACACCGTCTCTCTCTGTAGATCACACACCGTCTCTCACAGTAGATCACACACCGTCTCTCACAGTAGATCACACACCGTCTCTCTCACAGTAGATCACAAACCGTCTTTCTCACAGTAGATCACACACCATCATTTACAGTAGATCACACACCGTCTCTCACAGTAGATCACAGGCCATCTCTCACAGTAGATCACACGCCATCTCTCACAGTAGATCACACACCGTATCTCACAGTAGATCACACACCATCTCTCACAGTAGATCACAGACTGTATCTCAGAGTGGATCACACAGGATCTCTCACAGTAGGTCACACACACTGTCTCTCACAGTAGATCACAGACTGTATCTCAGAGTGGATCACACAGGATCTCTCACAGTAGGTCACACAGGATCTCTCACAGTAGATCACACACCATATCTCACAGTAGATCACACACCGTCTCTCACAGTAGATCACACACCGTCTCTCTCACAGTAGATCACACACCGTCTCTCTCACAGTAGATCACACACCGTCTCTCACAGTAGATCACACACAGTCTCTCACAGTAGATCACACACCGTCTCTCTCACAGTAGATCACACACCATATCTCACTGTAGATCACACACCGTCTCTCTCACAGTAGATCACACCGTCTCTCACAGTAGATCACACACCATCTCTCACAGTAGATCACAGACCATATCTCACAGTAGATCACACACCGTATCTCACAGTAGATCACACACAGCCTTTCTCACAGTAGATCACACACCATCTCTCACAGTAGATCACACACCATCTCTCACAGTAGATCACACACCATCTCTCACAGTAGATCACAGACTGTATCTCAGAGTGGATCACACGGGATCTCTCACAGTAGATCACACAGGATCTCTCACAGTAGATCACACACACAGTCTCTCACAGTAGATCACACACACAGTCTCTCACAGTAGATCACACACACCGTCTCTCACAGCAGATCACACACAGTCTCTCACAGTAGATCACACACCATCTCTCACAGTAGACCACACACTGTCTTTCTCACAGTAGATCACACACCGTATCTCACAGTAGATCACACACACCGTCTCTCTCACAGTAGATCACACACAGTATCTCACAGTAGATCACACACCGTATCTCACAGTAGATCACACACACCGTCTCTCACAGTAGATCACACACCATATCTCACAGTAGATCACACACACCGTCTCTCACAGTAGATCACACACACCATCTCCCACAGTAGATCACACGCCGTCTCTCTCACAGTAGATCACACACAGTCTCTCACAGTAGATCACACACCTTCTCTCACAGTAGATCACACACCGTCTCTCACACAGTAGATCACACACCATATCTCACAGTAGATCACAGACCGTATCTCACAGTAGATCACAGACCATCTCTTACAGTAGATCACACACCGTCTCTCTCTGTAGATCACACACCGTCTCTCACAGTAGATCACACACCATCTCTCACAGTAGATCACACACCGTCTCTCTCACAGTAGATCACACACCGTATCTCACAGTAGATCAAACACCGTCTCTCGCAGTAGATCACACACACCGTCTCTCGCAGTAGATCACACACACCATCTCTCACAGTAGATCACACACCATCTCTCACAGTAGATCACACACCATATCTCACAGTAGATCACACACACCGTCTCACAGTAGATCACACACCATCTCTCACAGTAGATCACAGACCATCTCTCACAGTAGATCACAGACCATATCTCACAGTAGATCACACACCGTCTCTCACAGTAGATCACAGACCATATCTCACAGTAGATCACACACCGTCTCTCACAGTAGATCACAGGCCATCTCTCACAGTAGATCACACGCCATCTCTCACAGTAGATCACACACCGTATCTCACAGTAGATCACACACCATCTCTCACAGTAGATCACAGACTGTATCTCAGAGTGGATCACACAGGATCTCTCACAGTAGGTCACACACACCGTCTCTCACAGTAGATCATACACACCGTCTCTCACAGTAGATCACAGACTGTATCTCAGAGTGGATCACACAGGATCTCTCACAGTAGATCACACACCATATCTCACAGTAGATCACACACCGTCTCTCACAGTAGATCACACACCGTCTCTCTCACAGTAGATCACACACCGTCTCTCTCACAGTAGATCACACACCGTCTCTCACAGTAGATCACACACAGTCTCTCACAGTAGATCACACACCGTCTCTCTCACAGTAGATCACACACCATATCTCACTGTAGATCACACACCGTCTCTCTCACAGTAGATCACACCGTCTCTCACAGTAGATCACACACCGTCTCTCACAGTAGATCACACACCGTCTCTCACAGTAGATCACACACCGTCTCTCACAGTAGATCACACACCGTCTCTCTCACAGTAGATCACACACCGTCTCTCACAGTAGATCACACACAGTCTCTCTCAGTAGATCACACGCCGTCTCTCTCACAGTAGATCACGCACCATATCTCACAGTAGATCACGCACCGTCTCTCACAGTAGATCACACACCGTCTCTCACAGTAGATCACACACCGTCTCTCACAGTAGATCACACACCGTCTCTCACAGTAGATCACACACCGTCTCTCTCTGTAGATCACACACCGTCTCTCTCTGTAGATCACACACCGTCTCTCTCTGTAGATCACACACCGTCTCTCACAGTAGATCACACACCGTCTCTCACAGTAGATCACACACCGTCTCTCTCACAGTAGATCACAAACCGTCTTTCTCACAGTAGATCACACACCATCATTTACAGTAGATCACACACCATCTCTCTCTGTAGATCACACACACCATCTCTCACAGTAGATCACAGACAGTATCTCAGAGTGGATCACACACCGTCTCTCTCACTGTAGATCACACACCGTCTCTTTCACAGTAGATCACACACCGTCTCTCTCACAGTAGATCACACACCGTCTCTCTCACAGTAGATCACACACCGTCTCTCTCACAGTAGATCACACACCGTCTCTCTCACAGTAGATCACACACCGTCTCTCTCACAGTAGATCACACACCGTCTCTCTCACAGTAGATCATACACACCGTCTCTCTCACAGTAGATCTCACACCGTCTCTCTCACAGTAGATCACACACCGTCTCTCACAGTAGATCCCACACCGTCTCTCTCACAGTAGATCACACACACCGTCTCTCTCACAGTAGATCACACACACCGTCTCTCACAGTAGATCACACACCGTCTCTCTCACAGTAGATCACACACCATATCTCACAGTAGATCACACACCGTATCTCACAGTAGATCACACACCGTCTCTCACAGTAGATCACACACCATATCTCACAGTAGATCATACACACCGTCTCTCTCACAGTAGATCATACACACCGTCTCTCTCACAGTAGATCACACACCGTCTCTCACAGTAGATCACACACACCGTCTCTCACAGTAGATCACACACCGTCTCTCACAGTAGATCACACACCGTCTCTCACAGTAGATCACACACCGTCTCTCATAGTAGATCACACACCGTCTCTCACAGTAGATCACACACCGTCTCTCACAGTAGATCACAGACCATATCTCACAGATCACACACCGTCTCTCACAGTAGATCACACACAGTCTCTCACAGTAGATCACACACCATATCTCACAGCAGATCACACACCGTCTCTCACAGTAGATCACACACACCGTATCTCACAGTAGATCACACACACCGTATCTCACAGTAGATCACACACACCGTATCTCACAGTAGATCACACACACCGTATCTCACAGTAGATCACACACAGCCTTTCTCACAGTAGATCACACACAGCCTTTCTCACAGTAGATCACACACAGCCTTTCTCACAGTAGATCACACACAGCCTTTCTCACAGTAGATCACACACCGTCTTTCTCACAGTAGATCACACACCATCTCTCACAGTAGATCACAGACCATATCTCACAGTAGATCACACACCATATCTCACAGTAGATCACACACCATATCTCACAGTAGATCACACACAGCCTTTCTCACAGTAGATCACACACAGCCTTTCTCACAGTAGATCACACATCGTCTTTCTCACAGTAGATCACACACCATCTCTCACAGTAGATCACACACCGTCTCTCACAGTAGATCACACACCGTCTCTCTCTGTAGATCACACACCGTCTCTCTCTGTAGATCACACACCGTCTCTCTCTGTAGATCACACACCGTCTCTCACAGTAGATCACACACCGTCTCTCACAGTAGATCACACACCGTCTCTCTCACAGTAGATCACAAACCGTCTTTCTCACAGTAGATCACACACCATCATTTACAGTAGATCACACACCATCTCTCTCTGTAGATCACACACACCATCTCTCACAGTAGATCACAGACAGTATCTCAGAGTGGATCACACACCGTCTCTCTCACTGTAGATCACACACCGTCTCTCTCACAGTAGATCACACACCGTCTCTCTCACAGTAGATCACACACCGTCTCTCTCACAGTAGATCACACACCGTCTCTCTCACAGTAGATCACACACCGTCTCTCTCACAGTAGATCACACACCGTCTCTCTCACAGTAGATCACACACCGTCTCTCTCACAGTAGATCATACACACCGTCTCTCTCACAGTAGATCTCACACTGTCTCTCTCACAGTAGATCACACACCGTCTCTCACAGTAGATCCCACACCGTCTCTCTCACAGTAGATCGCACACCGTCTCTCTCACAGTAGATCGCACACCGTCTCTCACAGTAGATCACACACCGTCTCTCTCTGTAGATCACACACCGTCTCTCTCTGTAGATCACACACCGTCTCTCTCTGTAGATCACACACCGTCTCTCACAGTAGATCACACACCGTCTCTCACAGTAGATCACACACCGTCTCTCTCACAGTAGATCACAAACCGTCTTTCTCACAGTAGATCACACACCATCATTTACAGTAGATCACACACCATCTCTCTCTGTAGATCACACACACCATCTCTCACAGTAGATCACAGACAGTATCTCAGAGTGGATCACACACCGTCTCTCTCACTGTAGATCACACACCGTCTCTCTCACAGTAGATCACACACCGTCTCTCTCACAGTAGATCACACACCGTCTCTCTCACAGTAGATCACACACCGTCTCTCTCACAGTAGATCACACACCGTCTCTCTCACAGTAGATCACACACCGTCTCTCTCACAGTAGATCATACACACCGTCTCTCTCACAGTAGATCTCACACTGTCTCTCTCACAGTAGATCACACACCGTCTCTCACAGTAGATCCCACACCGTCTCTCTTACAGTAGATCGCACACCGTCTCTCTCACAGTAGATCGCACACCGTCTCTCTCACAGTAGATCGCACACCGTCTCTCTCACAGTAGATCGCACACTGTCTCTCTCACAGTAGATCGCACACCGTCTCTCTCACAGTAGATCACACACACCGTCTCTCTCACAGTAGATCACACACACCGTCTCTCTCACAGTAGATCACACACCATATCTCACAGTAGATCACACACACCGTCTCTCTCACAGTAGATCACACACCATATCTCACAGTAGATCACACACCGTCTCTCACAGTAGATCACACACCGTCTCTCTCACAGTAGATCACACACCGTATCTCACAGTAGATCACACACCGTATCTCACAGTAGATCACACACCGTCTCTCACAGTAGATCACACACCATATCTCACAGTAGATCATACACACCGTCTCTCTCACAGTAGATCACACACCGTCTCTCACAGTAGATCACACACACCGTCTCTCACAGTAGATCACACACCGTCTCTCACAGTAGATCACACACACCGTCTCTCACAGTAGATCACACACACCGTCTCTCACAGTAGATCACACACCGTCTCTCACAGTAGATCACACACCGTCTCTCACAGTAGATCACACACCGTCTCTCACAGTAGATCACAGACCATATCTCACAGATCACACACCGTCTCTCACAGTAGATCACACACAGTCTCTCACAGTAGATCACACACCGTCTCTCACAGTAGATCACACACCGTCTCTCACAGTAGATCACACACAGTCTCTCACAGTAGATCACACACCATATCTCACAGTAGATCACACACACCGTCTCTCACAGCAGATCACACACCGTCTCTCACAGTAGATCACACACACCGTATCTCACAGTAGATCACACACACCGTATCTCACAGTAGATCACACACACCGTATCTCACAGTAGATCACACACACCGTATCTCACAGTAGATCACACACCGTCTCTCACAGTAGATCACACACAGCCTTTCTCACAGTAGATCACACACAGCCTTTCTCACAGTAGATCACACACCGTCTTTCTCACAGTAGATCACACACCATCTCTCACAGTAGATCACAGACCATATCTCACAGTAGATCACACACCATATCTCACAGTAGATCACACACCATATCTCACAGTAGATCACACACAGCCTTTCTCACAGTAGATCACACACAGCCTTTCTCACAGTAGATCACACATAGTCTTTCTCACAGTAGATCACACACCATCTCTCACAGTAGATCACACACCATCTCTCACAGTAGATCACAGACTGTATCTCAGAGTGGATCACACGGGATCTCTCACAGTAGATCACACAGGATCTCTCACAGTAGATCACACACACAGTCTCTCACAGTAGATCACACACACAGTCTCTCACAGTAGATCACACACACCGTCTCTCACAGCAGATCACACACAGTCTCTCACAGTAGATCACACACCATCTCTCACAGTAGACCACACACTGTCTTTCTCGCAGTAGATCACACACCGTATCTCACAGTAGATCACACACACCGTCTCTCTCACAGTAGATCACACACAGTATCTCACAGTAGATCACACACCGTATCTCACAGTAGATCACACACACCGTATCTCACAGTAGATCACACACACCGTCTCTCACAGTAGATCACACACCATATCTCACAGTAGATCACACACACCGTCTCTCACAGTAGATCACACACACCATCTCCCACAGTAGATCACACGCCGTCTCTCTCACAGTAGATCACACACAGTCTCTCACAGTAGATCACACACCTTCTCTCACAGTAGATCACACACCGTCTCTCACACAGTAGATCACACACCATATCTCACAGTAGATCACAGACCGTATCTCACAGTAGATCACAGACCATCTCTTACAGTAGATCACACACCGTCTCTCTCTGTAGATCACACACCGTCTCTCACAGTAGATCACACACCATCTCTCACAGTAGATCACACACCGTCTCTCTCACAGTAGATCACACACCGTATCTCACAGTAGATCAAACACCGTCTCTCGCAGTAGATCACACACACCGTCTCTCGCAGTAGATCACACACACCATCTCTCACAGTAGATCACACACCATCTCTCACAGTAGATCACACACCATATCTCACAGTAGATCACACACACCGTCTCACAGTAGATCACACACCATCTCTCACAGTAGATCACAGACCATCTCTCACAGTAGATCACAGACCATATCTCACAGTAGATCACACACCGTCTCTCACAGTAGATCACAGACCATATCTCACAGTAGATCATACACCGTCTCTCACAGTAGATCACAGGCCATCTCTCACAGTAGATCACACGCCATCTCTCACAGTAGATCACACACCGTATCTCACAGTAGATCACACACCATCTCTCACAGTAGATCACAGACTGTATCTCAGAGTGGATCACACAGGATCTCTCACAGTAGGTCACACACACCGTCTCTCACAGTAGATCATACACACCGTCTCTCACAGTAGATCACAGACTGTATCTCAGAGTGGATCACACAGGATCTCTCACAGTAGGTCACACAGGATCTCTCACAGTAGATCACACACCATATCTCACAGTAGATCACACACCGTCTCTCACAGTAGATCACACACCGTCTCTCTCACAGTAGATCACACACCGTCTCTCTCACAGTAGATCACACACCGTCTCTCACAGTAGATCACACACAGTCTCTCACAGTAGATCACACACCGTCTCTCTCACAGTAGATCACACACCGTCTCTCTCACATTAGATCACACACCGTCTCTCTCACAGTAGATCACACACCGTCTCTCTCACAGTAGATCACACACCGTCTCTCACAGTAGATCACACACCGTCTCTCACAGTAGATCACACACCGTCTCTCACAGTACATCACACACCATCTCCCACAGTAGATCACACACCGTCTCTCTCACAGTAGATCGCACACCGTCTCTCTCACAGTAGATCGCACACCGTCTCTCTCACAGTAGATCGCACACAGTCTCTCTCACAGTAGATCACACACAGTCTCTCTCACAGTAGATCACACACACCGTCTCTCTCACAGTAGATCACACACACCGTCTCTCTCACAGTAGATCACACACCATATCTCACAGTAGATCACATACCATCTCTCACAGTAGATTACACACCGTATCTCACAGTAGATCACACACCGTCTCTCACAGTAGATCACACACCATCTCTCACACAGTAGATCACACGCCGTCTCTCTCACAGTAGATCACACACCATATCTCACAGTAGATCACACACCATCTCTCTCACAGTAGATGACACCGTCTCTCACAGTAGATCACACACCATATCTCACAGTAGATCACACACCGTATCTCACAGTAGATCACACACCGTCTCTCACAGTAGATCACACACCATCTCTCACAGTAGATCACACACCGTCTCTCTCGCAGTAGATCACACACCGTCTCTCACAGTAGATCACACACCGTCTCTCTCAGTAGATCACGCACCGTCTCTCTCACAGTAGATCACGCACCATATCTCACAGTAGATCACACACCGTCTCTCACAGTAGATCACACACCGTCTCTCTCACAGTAGATCACACAGTCTCTCACAGTAGATCACACACCGTCTCTCTCTGTAGATCACACACCGTCTCTCTCTGTAGATCACACACCGTCTCTCACAGTAGATCACACACCGTCTCTCACAGTAGATCACACACCGTCTCTCACAGTAGATCACACACCGTCTCTCTCACAGTAGATCACAAACCGTCTCTCACAGTAGATCACACACCGTCCCTCTCACAGTAGATCACACACCATCTCTCTCTGTAGATCACACACACCATCTCTCACAGTAGATCACACACCGTCTCTCTCACTGTAGATCACACACCGTCTCTCTCACAGTAGATCACACACCGTCTCTCTCACAGTAGATCACACACCGTCTCTCTCACAGTAGATCACACACCGTCTCTCTCACAGTAGATCACACACCGTCTCTCTCACAGTAGATCACACACCGTCTCTCACAGTAGATCACACACCGTCTCTCACAGTAGATCACAGACCGTAACTCACAGTAGATCACACACCGTCTCTCTCTGTAGATCAAACATTGTCTCTCACAGTAGATCACACACTGACTCTCACAGTAGATCTCACACTGTCTCTCACAGTAGATCACACACTGTCTCTCACAGTAGATCACACACTGACTCTCACAGTAGATCTCACACTGTCTCTCACTGTAGATCTCACACTGTCTCTCACTGTAGATCTCACACTGTCTCTCACAGTAGATCACACATAGTCTCTCTCACAGTAGATCTCACACTGTCTCTCACGGTAGATCACACACCGTCTCTCTCGCAGTAGATCACACACCGTCTCTCACAGTAGATCACACACCGTCTCTCTCAGTAGATCACGCACCGTCTCTCTCACAGTAGATCACGCACCATATCTCACAGTAGATCACACACCGTCTCTCACAGTAGATCACACACCGTCTCTCTCACAGTAGATCACACAGTCTCTCACAGTAGATCACACAGTCTCTCACAGTAGATCACACACCGTCTCTCTCTGTAGATCACACACCGTCTCTCTCTGTAGATCACACACCGTTTCTCACAGTAGATCACACACCGTCTCTCACAGTAGATCACACACCGTCTCTCACAGTAGATCACACACCGTCTCTCTCACAGTAGATCACAAACCGTCTCTCTCACAGTAGATCACACACCATCATTTACAGTAGATCACACACCATCTCTCTCTGTAGATCACACACACCATCTCTCACAGTAGATCACACACCGTCTCTCTCACAGTAGATCACACACCGTCTCTCTCACAGTAGATCACGCACCGTCTCTCTCACAGTAGATCACACACCGTCTCTCTCACAGTAGATCACACACCGTCTCTCTCACAGTAGATCACACACCGTCTCTCACAGTAGATCACACACCGTCTCTCACAGTAGATCACAGACCGTAACTCACAGTAGATCACACACCGTCTCTCTCTGTAGATCAAACATTGTCTCTCACAGTAGATCACACACTGACTCTCACAGTAGATCTCACACTGTATCTCACACTGTCTCTCACAGTAGATCACACACTGTCTCTCACAGTAGATCACACACTGACTCTCACAGTAGATCTCACACTGTCTCTCACTGTAGATCTCACACTGTCTCTCACTGTAGATCTCACACTGTCTCTCACAGTAGATCACACATAGTCTCTCTCACAGTAGATCTCACACTGTCTCTCACGGTAGATCTCACACTGTCTCTCACGGTAGATCTCACACTGTCTCTCACGGTAGATCACACAATGTCTCTCACAGTAGATCACACACTGACTTTCACAGTAGATCTCACACTGTCTCTCACAGTAGATCTCACATAGTCTCTCTCACAGTAGATCACACACCGTCTCTCACAGTAGATCACACACCGTCTTTCTCACAGTAGATCACACACCGTCTTTCTCACAGTAGATCACACACCGTCTTTCTCACAGTAGATCACACACCGTCTCTCACAGTAGATCACAGACCATCTCTCACAGTAGATCACAGACCATATCTCACAGTAGATCACAGACCATATCTCACAGTAGATCACAGACCATCTTTTACAGTAGATCACAGACCATATCTCACAGTAGATCACACACCATATCTCACAGTAGATCACACACCATATCTCACAGTAGATCACACACAGCCTTTCTCACAGTAGATCACACACAGCCTTTCTCACAGTAGATCACACATCGTCTTTCTCACAGTAGATCACACACCATCTCTCACAGTAGATCACACACCGTCTCTCACAGTAGATCACACACCGTCTCTCTCTGTAGATCACACACCGTCTCTCTCTGTAGATCACACACCGTCTCTCTCTGTAGATCACACACCGTCTCTCACAGTAGATCACACACCGTCTCTCACAGTAGATCACACACCGTCTCTCTCACAGTAGATCACAAACCGTCTTTCTCACAGTAGATCACACACCATCATTTACAGTAGATCACACACCATCTCTCTCTGTAGATCACACACACCATCTCTCACAGTAGATCACAGACAGTATCTCAGAGTGGATCACACACCGTCTCTCTCACTGTAGATCACACACCGTCTCTCTCACAGTAGATCACACACCGTCTCTCTCACAGTAGATCACACACCGTCTCTCTCACAGTAGATCACACACCGTCTCTCTCACAGTAGATCACACACCGTCTCTCTCACAGTAGATCACACACCGTCTCTCTCACAGTAGATCATACACACCGTCTCTCTCACAGTAGATCTCACACTGTCTCTCTCACAGTAGATCACACACCGTCTCTCTCACAGTAGATCACACACCGTCTCTCTCACAGTAGATCACACACCGTCTCTCTCACAGTAGATCACACACCGTCTCTCTCACAGTAGATCACACACCGTCTCTCTCACAGTAGATCATACACACCGTCTCTCTCACAGTAGATCTCACACTGTCTCTCTCACAGTAGATCACACACCGTCTCTCACAGTAGATCCCACACCGTCTCTCTTACAGTAGATCGCACACCGTCTCTCTCACAGTAGATCGCACACCGTCTCTCTCACAGTAGATCGCACACCGTCTCTCTCACAGTAGATCGCACACTGTCTCTCTCACAGTAGATCACACACCGTCTCTCTCACAGTAGATCACACACACCGTCTCTCTCACAGTAGATCACACACACCGTCTCTCTCACAGTAGATCACACACCATATCTCACAGTAGATCACACACACCGTCTCTCTCACAGTAGATCACACACCATATCTCACAGTAGATCACACACCGTCTCTCACAGTAGATCACACACCGTCTCTCTCACAGTAGATCACACACCGTATCTCACAGTAGATCACACACCGTATCTCACAGTAGATCACACACCGTCTCTCACAGTAGATCACACACCATATCTCACAGTAGATCATACACACCGTCTCTCTCACAGTAGATCACACACCGTCTCTCACAGTAGATCACAGACCATATCTCACAGATCACACACCGTCTCTCACAGTAGATCACACACAGTCTCTCACAGTAGATCACACACCGTCTCTCACAGTAGATCACACACCGTCTCTCACAGTAGATCACACACAGTCTCTCACAGTAGATCACACACCATATCTCACAGTAGATCACACACACCGTCTCTCACAGCAGATCACACACCGTCTCTCACAGTAGATCACACACACCGTATCTCACAGTAGATCACACACACCGTATCTCACAGTAGATCACACACACCGTATCTCACAGTAGATCACACACCGTCTCTCACAGTAGATCACACACAGCCTTTCTCACAGTAGATCACACACAGCCTTTCTCACAGTAGATCACACACAGCCTTTCTCACAGTAGATCACACACCGTCTTTCTCACAGTAGATCACACACCATCTCTCACAGTAGATCACAGACCATATCTCACAGTAGATCACACACCATATCTCACAGTAGATCACACACCATATCTCACAGTAGATCACACACAGCCTTTCTCACAGTAGATCACACACAGCCTTTCTCACAGTAGATCACACATAGTCTTTCTCACAGTAGATCACACACCATCTCTCACAGTAGATCACACACCATCTCTCACAGTAGATCACAGACTGTATCTCAGAGTGGATCACACGGGATCTCTCACAGTAGATCACACAGGATCTCTCACAGTAGATCACACACACAGTCTCTCACAGTAGATCACACACACAGTCTCTCACAGTAGATCACACACACCGTCTCTCACAGCAGATCACACACAGTCTCTCACAGTAGATCACACACCATCTCTCACAGTAGACCACACACTGTCTTTCTCGCAGTAGATCACACACCGTATCTCACAGTAGATCACACACACCGTCTCTCTCACAGTAGATCACACACAGTATCTCACAGTAGATCACACACTGTCTCTCACAGTAGATCACACATAGTCTCTCTCACAGTAGATCTCACACTGTCTCTCACGGTAGATCACACACCGTCTCTCTCGCAGTAGATCACACACCGTCTCTCACAGTAGATCACACACCGTCTCTCTCAGTAGATCACGCACCGTCTCTCTCACAGTAGATCACGCACCATATCTCACAGTAGATCACACACCGTCTCTCACAGTAGATCACACACCGTCTCTCACAGTAGATCACACACCGTCTCTCTCACAGTAGATCACACAGTCTCTCACAGTAGATCACACAGTCTCTCACAGTAGATCACACACCGTCTCTCTCTGTAGATCACACACCGTCTCTCTCTGTAGATCACACACCGTTTCTCACAGTAGATCACACACCGTCTCTCACAGTAGATCACACACCGTCTCTCACAGTAGATCACACACCGTCTCTCTCACAGTAGATCACAAACCGTCTCTCTCACAGTAGATCACACACCATCATTTACAGTAGATCACACACCATCTCTCTCTGTAGATCACACACACCATCTCTCACAGTAGATCACACACCGTCTCTCTCACTGTAGATCACACACCGTCTCTCTCACAGTAGATCACACACTGTCTCTCTCACAGTAGATCACACACCGTCTCTCTCACAGTAGATCACACACCGTCTCTCTCACAGTAGATCACACACCGTCTCTCTCACAGTAGATCACACACCGTCTCTCTCACAGTAGATCACACACCGTCTCTCTCACAGTAGATCACACACCGTCTCTCACAGTAGATCACACACCGTCTCTCACAGTAGATCACAGACCGTAACTCACAGTAGATCACACACCGTCTCTCTCTGTAGATCAAACATTGTCTCTCACAGTAGATCACACACTGACTCTCACAGTAGATCTCACACTGTCTCTCACAGTAGATCACACACTGACTCTCACAGTAGATCTCACACTGTCTCTCACTGTAGATCTCACACTGTCTCTCACTGTAGATCTCACACTGTCTCTCACAGTAGATCACACATAGTCTCTCTCACAGTAGATCTCACACTGTCTCTCACGGTAGATCTCACACTGTCTCTCACGGTAGATCTCACACTGTCTCTCACGGTAGATCACACAA
The DNA here is from genome assembly GCF_048418815.1 of Hemitrygon akajei. Lineage (NCBI taxonomy): Eukaryota > Metazoa > Chordata > Chondrichthyes > Myliobatiformes > Dasyatidae > Hemitrygon > Hemitrygon akajei. The sequence goes on along the minus strand of NC_133132.1, from coordinate 7,036,452 downwards.
TGTCTCTCACGGTAGATCACACACTGACTTTCACAGTAGATCTCACACTGTCTCTCACAGTAGATCTCACATAGTCTCTCTCACAGTAGATCACACACCGTCTCTCACAGTAGATCACACACCGTCTTTCTCACAGTAGATCACACACCGTCTTTCTCACAGTAGATCACACACCGTCTTTCTCACAGTAGATCACACACCGTCTCTCACAGTAGATCACAGACCATCTCTCACAGTAGATCACAGACCATATCTCACAGTAGATCACAGACCATATCTCACAGTAGATCACAGACCATCTTTTACAGTAGATCACACACACCATCTCTCACAGTAGATCACAGACCGTATCTCAGAGTGGATCACAGACCATCTCTCTCACAGTAGATCACACACACAGTCTCTCACAGTAGATCACACACCATCTCCCACAGTAGATCACACACACCGTATCTCACAGTAGATCACACACCATCTCCCACAGTAGATCACACACCGTCTCTCTCACAGTAGATCACGCACCATATCTCACAGTAGATCACACACCGTCTCTCACAGTAGATCACACACCGTCTCTCTCACAGTAGATCACACAGTCTCTCACAGTAGATCACACAGTCTCTCACAGTAGATCACACACCGTCTCTCTCTGTAGATCACACACCGTCTCTCTCTGTAGATCACACACCGTTTCTCACAGTAGATCACACACCGTCTCTCACAGTAGATCACACACCGTCTCTCACAGTAGATCACACACCGTCTCTCTCACAGTAGATCACACACCGTCTCTCTCACAGTAGATCACAAACCGTCTCTCTCACAGTAGATCACACACCATCATTTACAGTAGATCACACACCATCTCTCTCTGTAGATCACACACACCATCTCTCACAGTAGATCACACACCGTCTCTCTCACTGTAGATCACACACCGTCTCTCTCACAGTAGATCACACACCGTCTCTCTCACAGTAGATCACACACCGTCTCTCTCACAGTAGATCACACACCGTCTCTCTCACAGTAGATCACACACCGTCTCTCTCACAGTAGATCACACACCGTCTCTCTCACAGTAGATCACACACCGTCTCTCTCACAGTAGATCACACACCGTCTCTCACAGTAGATCACACACCGTCTCTCACAGTAGATCACAGACCGTAACTCACAGTAGATCACACACCGTCTCTCTCTGTAGATCAAACATTGTCTCTCACAGTAGATCACACACTGACTCTCACAGTAGATCTCACACTGTATCTCACACTGTCTCTCACAGTAGATCACACACTGTCTCTCACAGTAGATCACACACTGACTCTCACAGTAGATCTCACACTGTCTCTCACTGTAGATCTCACACTGTCTCTCACAGTAGATCACACACTGTCTCTCACAGTAGATCACACACCGTCTCTCACAGTAGATCACAGACCGTAACTCACAGTAGATCAAACACCGTCTCTCTCTGTAGATCAAACGTTGTCTCTCACAGTAGATCACACACCGACTCTCACAGTAGATCTCACACTGTCTCTCACAGTAGATCACACACTGTCTCTCACAGATCACACACGGACTCTCACAGTAGATCACACACTGACTCTCACAGTAGATCTCACACTGTCTCTCACAGTAGATCACACATAGTCTCTCTCACAGTAGATCTCACACTGTCTCTCACAGTAGATCTCACATAGTCTCTCTCACAGTAGATCACACATCGTCTCTCACAGTAGATCACACATGGACTCACAGTAAATCACACACCGTCTCTCTCACAGTAGATCACACACCACCTCTCACAGTAGATCACAGACCGTATCTCAGAGTGGATCACACACCGTATCTCAGAGTGGATCACACACCATCTCTCTCAGTAGATCACACACCATCTCTCACAGTAGATCACACACCATCTCACAGTAGATCACACACCGTCTCTCACAGTAGATCACACACCGTCTTTCTCACAGTAGATCACACACCGTCTTTCTCATAGTAGATCACACACCGTCTTTCTCACAGTAGATCACAGACCGTCTCTCACAGTAGATCACAGACCGTCTCTCACAGTAGATCACAGACCGTCTCTCACAGTAGATCACAGACCATCTCTCACAGTAGATCACACACCATCTCTCACAGTAGATCACAGACCGTATCTCAGAGTGGATCACAGACCGTCTCTCTCACAGTAGATCACACACCATCTCTCACAGTAGATCACAGACCATATCTCACAGTAGATCACACACCATCTCTCACAGTAGATCACAGACCGTATCTCAGAGTGGATCACAGACCATCTCTCTCACAGTAGATCACACACACCGTCTCTCACAGTAGATCACACACCATCTCCCACAGTAGATCACACACACCGTATCTCACAGTAGATCACACACACCATCTCCCACAGTAGATCACACGCCGTCTCTCTCACAGTAGATCACACACCGTCTCTCACAGTAGATCACACACCATATCTCACAGTAGATCACACACCGTCTCTCACAGTAGATCACACACCGTCTCTCTCACAGTAGATCACACACCGTCTCAAGTAGATCTCACGCTGCCTCTCACAGTAGATCACACACCGTCTCTCACAGTAGATCACAGACCATATCTCACAGATCACACACCGTCTCTCACAGTAGATCACACACAGTCTCTCACAGTAGATCACACACCGTCTCTCACAGTAGATCACACACCGTCTCTCACAGTAGATCACACACAGTCTCTCACAGTAGATCACACACAGTCTCTCACAGTAGATCACACACCATATCTCACAGTAGATCACACACACCGTCTCTCACAGCAGATCACACACCGTCTCTCACAGTAGATCACACACACCGTATCTCACAGTAGATCACACACACCGTATCTCACAGTAGATCACACACACCGTATCTCACAGTAGATCACACACACCGTATCTCACAGTAGATCACACACCGTCTCTCACAGTAGATCACACACAGCCTTTCTCACAGTAGATCACACACAGCCTTTCTCACAGTAGATCACACACAGCCTTTCTCACAGTAGATCACACACCGTCTTTCTCACAGTAGATCACACACCATCTCTCACAGTAGATCACAGACCATATCTCACAGTAGATCACACACCATATCTCACAGTAGATCACACACCATATCTCACAGTAGATCACACACAGCCTTTCTCACAGTAGATCACACACAGCCTTTCTCACAGTAGATCACACATAGTCTTTCTCACAGTAGATCACACACCATCTCTCACAGTAGATCACACACCATCTCTCACAGTAGATCACAGACTGTATCTCAGAGTGGATCACACGGGATCTCTCACAGTAGATCACACAGGATCTCTCACAGTAGATCACACACACAGTCTCTCACAGTAGATCACACACACAGTCTCTCACAGTAGATCACACACACCGTCTCTCACAGCAGATCACACACAGTCTCTCACAGTAGATCACACACCATCTCTCACAGTAGACCACACACTGTCTTTCTCGCAGTAGATCACACACCGTATCTCACAGTAGATCACACACACCGTCTCTCTCACAGTAGATCACACACAGTATCTCACAGTAGATCACACACTGTCTCTCACAGTAGATCACACATAGTCTCTCTCACAGTAGATCTCACACTGTCTCTCACGGTAGATCACACACCGTCTCTCTCGCAGTAGATCACACACCGTCTCTCACAGTAGATCACACACCGTCTCTCTCAGTAGATCACGCACCGTCTCTCTCACAGTAGATCACGCACCATATCTCACAGTAGATCACACACCGTCTCTCACAGTAGATCACACACCGTCTCTCACAGTAGATCACACACCGTCTCTCTCACAGTAGATCACACAGTCTCTCACAGTAGATCACACAGTCTCTCACAGTAGATCACACACCGTCTCTCTCTGTAGATCACACACCGTCTCTCTCTGTAGATCACACACCGTTTCTCACAGTAGATCACACACCGTCTCTCACAGTAGATCACACACCGTCTCTCACAGTAGATCACACACCGTCTCTCTCACAGTAGATCACAAACCGTCTCTCTCACAGTAGATCACACACCATCATTTACAGTAGATCACACACCATCTCTCTCTGTAGATCACACACACCATCTCTCACAGTAGATCACACACCGTCTCTCTCACTGTAGATCACACACCGTCTCTCTCACAGTAGATCACACACTGTCTCTCTCACAGTAGATCACACACCGTCTCTCTCACAGTAGATCACACACCGTCTCTCTCACAGTAGATCACACACCGTCTCTCTCACAGTAGATCACACACCGTCTCTCTCACAGTAGATCACACACCGTCTCTCACAGTAGATCACACACCGTCTCTCACAGTAGATCACAGACCGTAACTCACAGTAGATCACACACCGTCTCTCTCTGTAGATCAAACATTGTCTCTCACAGTAGATCACACACTGACTCTCACAGTAGATCTCACACTGTATCTCACACTGTCTCTCACAGTAGATCACACACTGTCTCTCACAGTAGATCACACACTGACTCTCACAGTAGATCTCACACTGTCTCTCACTGTAGATCTCACACTGTCTCTCACTGTAGATCTCACACTGTCTCTCACAGTAGATCACACATAGTCTCTCTCACAGTAGATCTCACACTGTCTCTCACGGTAGATCTCACACTGTCTCTCACGGTAGATCTCACACTGTCTCTCACGGTAGATCACACAATGTCTCTCACGGTAGATCACACACTGACTTTCACAGTAGATCTCACACTGTCTCTCACAGTAGATCTCACATAGTCTCTCTCACAGTAGATCACACACCGTCTCTCACAGTAGATCACACACCGTCTTTCTCACAGTAGATCACACACCGTCTTTCTCACAGTAGATCACACACCGTCTTTCTCACAGTAGATCACACACCGTCTCTCACAGTAGATCACAGACCATCTCTCACAGTAGATCACAGACCATATCTCACAGTAGATCACAGACCATATCTCACAGTAGATCACAGACCATCTTTTACAGTAGATCACACACACCATCTCTCACAGTAGATCACAGACCGTATCTCAGAGTGGATCACAGACCATCTCTCTCACAGTAGATCACACACACAGTCTCTCACAGTAGATCACACACCATCTCCCACAGTAGATCACACACACCGTATCTCACAGTAGATCACACACCATCTCCCACAGTAGATCACACACCGTCTCTCTCACAGTAGATCACGCACCATATCTCACAGTAGATCACACACCGTCTCTCACAGTAGATCACACACCGTCTCTCTCACAGTAGATCACACAGTCTCTCACAGTAGATCACACAGTCTCTCACAGTAGATCACACACCGTCTCTCTCTGTAGATCACACACCGTCTCTCTCTGTAGATCACACACCGTTTCTCACAGTAGATCACACACCGTCTCTCACAGTAGATCACACACCGTCTCTCACAGTAGATCACACACCGTCTCTCTCACAGTAGATCACACACCGTCTCTCTCACAGTAGATCACAAACCGTCTCTCTCACAGTAGATCACACACCATCATTTACAGTAGATCACACACCATCTCTCTCTGTAGATCACACACACCATCTCTCACAGTAGATCACACACCGTCTCTCTCACTGTAGATCACACACCGTCTCTCTCACAGTAGATCACACACCGTCTCTCTCACAGTAGATCACACACCGTCTCTCTCACAGTAGATCACACACCGTCTCTCTCACAGTAGATCACACACCGTCTCTCTCACAGTAGATCACACACCGTCTCTCTCACAGTAGATCACACACCGTCTCTCACAGTAGATCACACACCGTCTCTCACAGTAGATCACAGACCGTAACTCACAGTAGATCACACACCGTCTCTCTCTGTAGATCAAACATTGTCTCTCACAGTAGATCACACACTGACTCTCACAGTAGATCTCACACTGTATCTCACACTGTCTCTCACAGTAGATCACACACTGTCTCTCACAGTAGATCACACACTGACTCTCACAGTAGATCTCACACTGTCTCTCACTGTAGATCTCACACTGTCTCTCACAGTAGATCACACACTGTCTCTCACAGTAGATCACACACCGTCTCTCACAGTAGATCACAGACCGTAACTCACAGTAGATCAAACACCGTCTCTCTCTGTAGATCAAACGTTGTCTCTCACAGTAGATCACACACCGACTCTCACAGTAGATCTCACACTGTCTCTCACAGTAGATCACACACTGTCTCTCACAGATCACACACGGACTCTCACAGTAGATCACACACTGACTCTCACAGTAGATCTCACACTGTCTCTCACAGTAGATCACACATAGTCTCTCTCACAGTAGATCTCACACTGTCTCTCACAGTAGATCTCACATAGTCTCTCTCACAGTAGATCACACATCGTCTCTCACAGTAGATCACACATGGACTCACAGTAAATCACACACCGTCTCTCTCACAGTAGATCACACACCACCTCTCACAGTAGATCACAGACCGTATCTCAGAGTGGATCACACACCGTATCTCAGAGTGGATCACACACCATCTCTCTCAGTAGATCACACACCATCTCTCACAGTAGATCACACACCATCTCACAGTAGATCACACACCGTCTCTCACAGTAGATCACACACCGTCTTTCTCACAGTAGATCACACACCGTCTTTCTCATAGTAGATCACACACCGTCTTTCTCACAGTAGATCACAGACCGTCTCTCACAGTAGATCACAGACCGTCTCTCACAGTAGATCACAGACCGTCTCTCACAGTAGATCACAGACCATCTCTCACAGTAGATCACACACCATCTCTCACAGTAGATCACAGACCGTATCTCAGAGTGGATCACAGACCGTCTCTCTCACAGTAGATCACACACCATCTCTCACAGTAGATCACAGACCATATCTCACAGTAGATCACACACCATCTCTCACAGTAGATCACAGACCGTATCTCAGAGTGGATCACAGACCATCTCTCTCACAGTAGATCACACACACCGTCTCTCACAGTAGATCACACACCATCTCCCACAGTAGATCACACACACCGTATCTCACAGTAGATCACACACACCATCTCCCACAGTAGATCACACGCCGTCTCTCTCACAGTAGATCACACACCGTCTCTCACAGTAGATCACACACCATATCTCACAGTAGATCACACACCGTCTCTCACAGTAGATCACACACCGTCTCTCTCACAGTAGATCACACACCGTCTCAAGTAGATCTCACGCTGCCTCTCACAGTAGATCACACACTCCGTCTCGCTCACAGTAGATGACACACTGACTCTGACGGTAGATCTCACACTGCCTCTCACAGTAGATCACACACCGTCTCTCTCACAGTAGATCACACACCGTCTCTCTCACAGTAGATCACACACCGTCTCTCACACAGTAGATCACACACCGTCTCTCACTCAGTAGATCACACACCGTATCTCACAGTAGATCACACACAGTCTCTCTCACAGTAGATCACACACCGTATCTCACAGTAGATCACACACAGTCTCTCTCACAGTAGATCACACACCATATCTCACAGTAGATCACACACCGTCTCTCACACAGTAGATCACACACCGTCTCTCACAGTAGATCACACACCGTCTCTCACAGTAGATGACACACCGTCTCTCACAGTAGATCACACCGTCTCAAGTAGATCTCACGCTGCCTCTCACAGTAGATCACACACGCCGTCTCGCTCACAGTAGATGACACACTGACTCTCACGGTAGATCTCACACTGCCTCTCACAGTAGATCACACACAGTCTCTCTCACAGTAGATCACACCGTCTCTCACAGTAGATCACATGCAGTCTCTCTCAGTAGATCACACACCGTATCACACAGTAGATCACGCACCATCTCTCTCACAGTAGATCACACGCAGTCTCTCTCAGTAGATCACACGCAGTCTCTCTCACAGTAGATCACACACCATCTCTCACAGTAGATCACACAAGCCTTTCTCACAGTAGATCACACACCATCTCTCACAGTAGATCACAGACCGTATCTCAGAATGGATCACACACTGTATCTCAGAGTGGATCACACACCATCTCACAGTAGATCACACACCATCTCACAGTAGATCACACACAGCCTTTCTCACAGTAGATCACACACCATCTTTTACAGTAGATCACAGACCGTATCTCACAGTAGATCACAGACCGTATCTCAGAGTGGATCACACACCCTCTCTCACTGTAGATCACACACCGTCTCTCTCACAGTAGATCACACACCGTCTCTCTCACAGTAGATCACACACCATCTCTCACAGTAGATCACACACCGTATCTCACAGTGGATCACACACCGTATCTCACATTAGATCACACACAGTCTCTCTCAGTAGATCACACACAGTCTCTCTCAGTAGATCACACGCAGTCTCTCTCAGTAGATCACACACCGTCTCTCTCTGTAGATCACACACCGTCTCTCTCTGTAGATCAGACACCGTCTCTCTCTGTAGATCACACACCGTCTCTCACAGTAGATCACAGACTGTATCTCACAGTAGATCACACACAGTTTCTCACAGTAGATCACACACCGTCTCTCACAGTAGATCACACACCGTCTCAAGTAGATCTCACGCTGCCTCTCACAGTAGATCACACACGCCGTCTCGCTCACAGTAGATGACACACTGACTCTCACGGTAGATCTCACACTGCCTCTCACAGTAGATCACACACCGTCTCTCTCACAGTAGATAACACACCGTCTCTCTCACAGTAGATCACACACCGTCTCTCACAGTAGATCACACACTGTCTCTCACAGTAGATCACACACCGTCTCTCACACAGTAGATCACACACCGTCTCTCACACAGTAGATCACACACCGTATCCACAGTAGATCACACACAGTCTCTCTCACAGTAGATCACACACCGTATCCCACAGTAGATCACACACAGTCTCTCTCACAGTAGATCACACACCATATCTCACAGTAGATCACACACCGTCTCTCACACAGTAGATCACACACTGCCTCTCACAGTAGATCACACACCGTCTCTCTCACAGTAGATCACACACCGTCTCTCTCACAGTAGATCACACACCATCTCTCACAGTAGATCACACACCGTATCTCACAGTGGATCACACACCGTATCTCACATTAGATCACACACAGTCTCTCTCAGTAGATCACACACAGTCTCTCTCAGTAGATCACACGCAGTCTCTCTCAGTAGATCACACACCGTCTCTCTCTGTAGATCACACACCGTCTCTCTCTGTAGATCAGACACCGTCTCTCTCTGTAGATCACACACCGTCTCTCACAGTAGATCACAGACTGTATCTCACAGTAGATCACACACAGTTTCTCACAGTAGATCACACACCGTCTCTCACAGTAGATCACACACCGTCTCAAGTAGATCTCACGCTGCCTCTCACAGTAGATCACACACGCCGTCTCGCTCACAGTAGATGACACACTGACTCTCACGGTAGATCTCACACTGCCTCTCACAGTAGATCACACACCGTCTCTCTCACAGTAGATAACACACCGTCTCTCTCACAGTAGATCACACACCGTCTCTCACAGTAGATCACACACTGTCTCTCACAGTAGATCACACACCGTCTCTCACACAGTAGATCACACACCGTCTCTCACACAGTAGATCACACACCGTATCCACAGTAGATCACACACAGTCTCTCTCACAGTAGATCACACACCGTATCCCACAGTAGATCACACACAGTCTCTCTCACAGTAGATCACACACCATATCTCACAGTAGATCACACACCGTCTCTCACACAGTAGATCACACAACGTCTCTCACAGTAGATCACACACCGATTCTCACAGTAGATCACACCGTCTCAAGTAGATCTCACGCTGCCTCTCACAGTAGATCACACACGCCGTCTCGCTCACAGTAGATGACACACTGACTCTCACGGTAGATCTCACACTGCCTCTCACAGTAGATCACACACAGTCTCTCTCACAGTAGATCACACCGTCTCTCACAGTAGATCACATGCAGTCTCTCTCAGTAGATCACACACCGTATCACACAGTAGATCACGCACCATCTCTCTCACAGTAGATCACACGCAGTCTCTCTCAGTAGATCACACGCAGGTCTCTCTCAGTAGATCACACGCTGTCTCTCTCACAGTAGATCACACACCGCCTCTCTCACAGTAGATCACACACCGCCTCTCTCACAGTAGATCACACACCGTCTCTCTCAGTAGATCACACACCGTGTCTCACAGTAGATCACACGCAGTGTCTCACAGTAGATCACACACCGACTCTTACAGTAGATCACACACCGACTCTCACAGTAGATCACACACCGTATCTCACAGTGGATCACACACCGTATCTCACATTAGATCACACACAGTCTCTCTCAGTAGATCACACACAGTTTCTCACAGTAGATCACACACCGTCTCTCACAGTAGATCACACACTGTCTCAAGTAGATCTCACGCTGCCTCTCACAGTAGATCACACACGCCGTCTCGCTCACAGTAGATGACACACTGACTCTCACGGTAGATCTCACACTGCCTCTCACAGTAGATCACACACCGTCTCTCTCACAGTAGATAACACACCGTCTCTCTCACAGTAGATCACACACCGTCTCTCACAGTAGATCACACACTGTCTCTCACAGTAGATCACACACCGTCTCTCACACAGTAGATCACACACCGTCTCTCACACAGTAGATCACACACCGTATCCACAGTAGATCACACACAGTCTCTCTCACAGTAGATCACACACCGTATCCCACAGTAGATCACACACAGTCTCTCTCACAGTAGATCACACACCATATCTCACAGTAGATCACACACCGTCTCTCACACAGTAGATCACACACCGTCTCTCACAGTAGATCACACACCGATTCTCACAGTAGATCACACCGTCTCAAGTAGATCTCACGCTGCCTCTCACAGTAGATCACACACGCCGTCTCGCTCACAGTAGATGACACACTGACTCTCACGGTAGATCTCACACTGCCTCTCACAGTAGATCACACACAGTCTCTCTCACAGTAGATCACACCGTCTCTCACAGTAGATCACATGCAGTCTCTCTCAGTAGATCACACACCGTATCACACAGTAGATCACGCACCATCTCTCTCACAGTAGATCACACGCAGTCTCTCTCAGTAGATCACACGCAGGTCTCTCTCAGTAGATCACACGCTGTCTCTCTCACAGTAGATCACACACCGCCTCTCTCACAGTAGATCACACACCGCCTCTCTCACAGTAGATCACACACCGTCTCTCTCAGTAGATCACACACCGTGTCTCACAGTAGATCACACGCAGTGTCTCACAGTAGATCACACACCGACTCTTACAGTAGATCACACACCGACTCTCACAGTAGATCACACACCGTATCTCACAGTGGATCACACACCGTATCTCACATTAGATCACACACAGTCTCTCTCAGTAGATCACACACAGTCTCTCTCAGTAGATCACACACCGTCTCTCACAGTAGATCACACACAGTCTCTCACTGACTATACAGTGCACACTGACCCTCACTGATTATACAGGTCACATGGTCTTTCAGTGACTATACAGTGCACACCGTCTCTCACTGACTATACAGTGCACACTGACCCTCACTGACTATACAGTGCACACTGACCCTCACTGATTATACAGGTCACATGGTCTTTCAGTGACTATACAGTGCACACCGTCTCTCGCTGACTATACAGTGCACACTAACCCTCACTGACTATACAGTGCACACTGTCTCTCACTGATTATACAGGTCAGGTCACCTGACTGTACAGTGCACACTGTCTCTCACTGGTTGTACAGTGCACACTGTCTCTCAGTGACTATACAGTGCACACTGACCCCCACTGACTACACAGTGCACACTGACCCTCACTGATTATACAGGTCACATGGTCTTTCAGTGACTATACAGTGCACACCGTCTCTCGCTGACTATACAGTGCACACTAACCCTCACTGATTATACAGTTCACACTAACCCTCACTGATTATACAGTGCACACTGTCTCTCACTGACTATACAGTGCACACTAACCCTCACTGATTATACAGTGCACACTGTCTCTCACTGACTATACAGGGCACACTGACCCTCACTGATTATACAGGTCACATGGTCTTTCAGTGACTATACAGTGCACACCGTCTCTCACTGACTATACAGTGCACACTGACCCTCACTGATTATACAGTGTACACTGTCTCTCACTGACTATACAGTGCACACTGTCTCTCACTGACTATACAGGGCACTCTGACCCTCACTGATTATACAGGTCACATGGTCTTTCAGTGACTATACAGTGCACACTGACCCTCACTGATTATACAGGTCACATGGGCTTGCTCTGACTGTACAGTGCACACTGACCCTCACTGACTGTACAGTGCACACTGACCCTCACTGATTATACAGGTCACATGGGCTTGCTCTGACTGTACAGTGCACACTGACCCTCACTGACTGTACAGTGCACACTGACCCTCACTGACTGTACAGTGCACACTGACCCTCACTGACTATACAGTGCACACTGTCTCTCAGTGACTATACAGTGCACACTGACCCTCACTGATTATACAGTGCACACTGTCTCTCACTGACTATACAGTGCACACTGACCCTCACTGACTATACAGTGCACACTGTCTCTCACTGACTATACAGTGCACACTGACCCTCACTGATTATACAGTGCACACTGTCTCTCACTGACTATACAGTGCACACTGACCCTCACTGACTATACAGTGCACACTGTCTCTCACTGACTATACAGTGCACACTGACCCTCACTGACTATACAGTGCACACTGACCCTCACTGACTATACAGTGCACACTGTCTCTCACTGACTATACAGTGCACACTGACCCTCACTGATTATACAGTGCACACTGTCTCTCACTGACTATACAGTGCACACTAACCCTCACTGATTATACAGTGCACACTGTCTCTCACTGACTGTACAGTGCACTCTGACCCTCGCTGACTGTACAGTGCAACTGACCCTCACTGATTATACAGTGCACATGGTCTTTCAGTGACTATACAGTGCACACCGTCTCTCGCTGACTATACAGTGCACACTGTCTCTCACTGACTATACAGTGCACACTGACCCTCACTGATTATACAGGTCACATGGGCTTGCTCTGACTGTACAGTGCACACTGACCCTCACTGACTGTACAGTGCACACTGACCCTCACTGACTATACAGTGCACACTGTCTCTCAGTGACTATACAGTGCACACTGACCCTCACTGATTATACAGTGCACACTGTCTCTCACTGACTATACAGTGCACACTGACCCTCACTGACTATACAGTGCACACTAACCCTCACTGACTGTACAGTGCACACTGACCCTCACTGACTGTACAGTGCACACTGACCCTCACTGACTGTACAGTGCACACTGTCTCTCACTGACTATACAGTGCACACTGACCCTCACTGACTATACAGTGCACACTGTCTCTCACTGACTATACAGTGCACACTAACCCTCACTGATTATACAGTGCACACTGTCTCTCACTGACTGTACAGTGCACTCTGACCCTCGCTGACTGTACAGTGCAACTGACCCTCACTGATTATACAGTGCACATGGTCTTTCAGTGACTATACAGTGCACACCGTCTCACGCTGACTATACAGTGCACACTGTCTCTCACTGACTATACAGTGCACACTGACCCTCACTGATTATACAGGTCACATGGGCTTGCTCTGACTGTACAGTGCACACTGACCCTCACTGACTGTACAGTGCACACTGACCCTCACTGACTATACAGTGCACACTGTCTCTCAGTGACTATACAGTGCACACTGACCCTCACTGATTATACAGTGCACACTGTCTCTCACTGACTATACAGTGCACACTGACCCTCACTGACTATACAGTGCACACTGTCTCTCAGTGACTATACAGTGCACACTGACCCTCACTGACTATACAGTGCACACTGTCTCTCACTGACTATACAGTGCACACTGACCCTCACTGATTATACAGTGCACACTGTCTCTCACTGACTATACAGTGCACACTAACCCTCACTGATTATACAGTGCACACTGTCTCTCACTGACTGTACAGTGCACTCTGACCCTCGCTGACTGTACAGTGCAACTGACCCTCACTGATTATACAGTGCACATGGTCTTTCAGTGACTATACAGTGCACACCGTCTCTCGCTGACTATACAGTGCACACTGTCTCTCACTGACTATACAGTGCACACTGACCCTCACTGATTATACAGGTCACATGGGCTTGCTCTGACTGTACAGTGCACACTGACCCTCAGTGACTGTACAGTGCACACTGACCCTCACTGACTATACAGTGCACACTGTCTCTCAGTGACTATACAGTGCACACTGACCCTCACTGACTATACAGTGCACACTGTCTCTCACTGACTATACAGTGCACACTGACCCTCACTGATTATACAGTGCACACGGTCTCTCACTGACTATACAGTGCACACTGTCTCTCAGTGACTATACAGTGCACACTGTCTCTCACTGACTATACAGTGCACACTGACCCTAACTGATTATACAGTGCACACTGTCTCTCAGTGACTATACAGTGCACACTGACCCTCACTGATTATACAGTGCACACTGTCTCTCACTGACTATACAGTGCACACTGACCCTCACTGATTATACAGTGCACACTGTCTCTCACTGACTATACAGTGCACACTGTCTCTCACTGACTATACAGTGCACACTGACCCTCACTGATTATACAGGTCACATGGGCTTGCTGTGACTATATAGTGCACACTGACCCTCACTGATTATACAGGTCACATGGGCTTGCTCTGACTATACAGTGCACACTGACCCTCATTGACTGTACAGTGCACACTGACCCTCACTGACTGTACAGTGCACACTGACCCTCACTGACTGTACAGTGCACACTGTCTCTCACCGACTGTACAGTGCACACTGTCTCTCACCGACTGTACAGTGCCCACTGTCTCTCACCGACTGTACAGTGCCCACTGTCTCTCACTGACTATACAGTGCTCACTGACTATACAGTGCACACTGACCCTCACTGATTATACAGGTCACATGGTCTTTCAGTGACTATACAGTGCACACCGTCTCTCACTGACTATACAGTGCACACTGACCCTCACTGACTATACAGTGCACACTGACCCTCACTGATTATACAGTGCACACTGACCCTCACTGACTATACAGGGCACACTGACCCTCACTGATTATACAGGTCACACGGTCTTTCAGTGACTATACAGTGCACACCGTCTCTCGCTGACTATACAGTGCTCACTGACTATACAGGGCACACTGACCCTCACTGATTATACAGGTCACACGGTCTTTCAGTGACTATACAGTGCACACTGTCTCTCACTGACTATACAGTGCACACTAACCCTCACTGACTATACAGTGCACACTGTCTCTCACTGATTATACAGGTCAGGTCACCTGACTGTACAGTGCACACTGTCTCTCACTGGTTGTACAGTGCACACTGTCTCTCAGTGACTATACAGTGCACACTGACCCCCACTGACTACACAGTGCACACTGACCCTCACTGATTATACAGGTCACATGGTCTTTCAGTGACTATACAGTGCACACCGTCTCTCGCTGACTATACAGTGCACACTAACCCTCACTGATTATACAGTGCACACTAACCCTCACTGATTATACAGTGCACACTGTCTCTCACTGACTATACAGTGCACACTAACCCTCACTGATTATACAGTGCACACTGTCTCTCACTGACTATACAGGGCACACTGACCCTCACTGATTATACAGGTCACATGGTCTTTCAGTGACTATACAGTGCACACCGTCTCTCACTGACTATACAGTGCACACTGACCCTCACTGATTATACAGTGTACACTGTCTCTCACTGACTATACAGTGCACACTGTCTCTCACTGACTATACAGTGCACACCGTCTCTCACTGACTATACAGTGCACACTGTCTCTCACTGACTATACAGTGCACACTGTCTCTCAGTGACTATACAGTGCACACTGACCCTCACTGATTATACAGTGTACACTGTCTCTCACTGACTATACAGTGCACACTGACCCTCACTGATTATACAGGTCACATGGTCTTTCAGTGACTATACAGTGCACACTGACCCTCACTGATTATACAGGTCACAGGTCAGTAGATCACACACAGTATCTCACAGTAGATCACACACCGTATCTCACAGTAGATCACACACACCGTATCTCACAGTAGATCACACACCGTCTCTCTCACAGTAGATCACAAACCGTCTTTCTCACAGTAGATCACACACCATCATTTACAGTAGATCACACACCATCTCTCTCTGTAGATCACACACACCATCTCTCACAGTAGATCACAGACAGTATCTCAGAGTGGATCACACACCGTCTCTCTCACTGTAGATCACACACCGTCTCTCTCACAGTAGATCACACACCGTCTCTCTCACAGTAGATCACACACCGTCTCTCTCACAGTAGATCACACACCGTCTCTCTCACAGTAGATCACACACCGTCTCTCTCACAGTAGATCACACACCGTCTCTCTCACAGTAGATCATACACACCGTCTCTCTCACAGTAGATCTCACACTGTCTCTCTCACAGTAGATCACACACCGTCTCTCACAGTAGATCCCACACCGTCTCTCTTACAGTAGATCGCACACCGTCTCTCTCACAGTAGATCGCACACCGTCTCTCTCACAGTAGATCGCACACCGTCTCTCTCACAGTAGATCGCACACTGTCTCTCTCACAGTAGATCGCACACCGTCTCTCTCACAGTAGATCACACACACCGTCTCTCTCACAGTAGATCACACACACCGTCTCTCTCACAGTAGATCACACACCATATCTCACAGTAGATCACACACACCGTCTCTCTCACAGTAGATCACACACCATATCTCACAGTAGATCACACACCGTCTCTCACAGTAGATCACACACCGTCTCTCTCACAGTAGATCACACACCGTATCTCACAGTAGATCACACACCGTATCTCACAGTAGATCACACACCGTCTCTCACAGTAGATCACACACCATATCTCACAGTAGATCATACACACCGTCTCTCTCACAGTAGATCACACACCGTCTCTCACAGTAGATCACACACACCGTCTCTCACAGTAGATCACACACCGTCTCTCACAGTAGATCACACACACCGTCTCTCACAGTAGATCACACACACCGTCTCTCACAGTAGATCACACACCGTCTCTCACAGTAGATCACACACCGTCTCTCACAGTAGATCACACACCGTCTCTCACAGTAGATCACAGACCATATCTCACAGATCACACACCGTCTCTCACAGTAGATCACACACAGTCTCTCACAGTAGATCACACACCGTCTCTCACAGTAGATCACACACCGTCTCTCACAGTAGATCACACACAGTCTCTCACAGTAGATCACACACCATATCTCACAGTAGATCACACACACCGTCTCTCACAGCAGATCACACACCGTCTCTCACAGTAGATCACACACACCGTATCTCACAGTAGATCACACACACCGTATCTCACAGTAGATCACACACACCGTATCTCACAGTAGATCACACACACCGTATCTCACAGTAGATCACACACCGTCTCTCACAGTAGATCACACACAGCCTTTCTCACAGTAGATCACACACAGCCTTTCTCACAGTAGATCACACACCGTCTTTCTCACAGTAGATCACACACCATCTCTCACAGTAGATCACAGACCATATCTCACAGTAGATCACACACCATATCTCACAGTAGATCACACACCATATCTCACAGTAGATCACACACAGCCTTTCTCACAGTAGATCACACACAGCCTTTCTCACAGTAGATCACACATAGTCTTTCTCACAGTAGATCACACACCATCTCTCACAGTAGATCACACACCATCTCTCACAGTAGATCACAGACTGTATCTCAGAGTGGATCACACGGGATCTCTCACAGTAGATCACACAGGATCTCTCACAGTAGATCACACACACAGTCTCTCATAGTAGATCACACACACAGTCTCTCACAGTAGATCACACACACCGTCTCTCACAGCAGATCACACACAGTCTCTCACAGTAGATCACACACCATCTCTCACAGTAGACCACACACTGTCTTTCTCGCAGTAGATCACACACCGTATCTCACAGTAGATCACACACACCGTCTCTCTCACAGTAGATCACACACAGTATCTCACAGAAGATCACACACCGTATCTCACAGTAGATCACACACACCGTATCTCACAGTAGATCACACACACCGTCTCTCACAGTAGATCACACACCATATCTCACAGTAGATCACACACACCGTCTCTCACAGTAGATCACACACAGCCTTTCTCACAGTAGATCACACATAGTCTTTCTCACAGTAGATCACACACCATCTCTCACAGTAGATCACACACCATCTCTCACAGTAGATCACAGACTGTATCTCAGAGTGGATCACACGGGATCTCTCACAGTAGATCACACAGGATCTCTCACAGTAGATCACACACACAGTCTCTCACAGTAGATCACACACACAGTCTCTCACAGTAGATCACACACACCGTCTCTCACAGCAGATCACACACAGTCTCTCACAGTAGATCACACACCATCTCTCACAGTAGACCACGCACTGTCTTTCTCACAGTAGATCACACACCGTATCTCACAGTAGATCACACACACCGTCTCTCTCACAGTAGATCACACACAGTATCTCACAGTAGATCACACACCGTATCTCACAGTAGATCACACACACCGTATCTCACAGTAGATCACACACACCGTCTCTCACAGTAGATCACACACCATATCTCACAGTAGATTACACACACTGTCTCTCACAGTAGATCACACACACCATCTCCCACAGTAGATCACACGCCGTCTCTCTCACAGTAGATCACACACAGTCTCTCACAGTAGATCACACACCTTCTCTCACAGTAGATCACACACCGTCTCTCACACAGTAGATCACACACCATATCTCACAGTAGATCACAGACCGTATCTCACAGTAGATCACAGACCATCTCTTACAGTAGATCACACACCGTCTCTCTCTGTAGATCACACACCGTCTCTCACAGTAGATCACACACCATCTCTCACAGTAGATCACACACCGTCTCTCTCACAGTAGATCACACACCGTATCTCACAGTAGATCAAACACCGTCTCTCGCAGTAGATCACACACACCGTCTCTCGCAGTAGATCACACACACCGTCTCTCGCAGTAGATCACACACACCGTCTCTCACAGTAGATCACACACCATCTCTCACAGTAGATCACACACCATATCTCACAGTAGATCACACACACCGTCTCACAGTAGATCACACACCATCTCTCACAGTAGATCACAGACCATCTCTCACAGTAGATCACAGACCATATCTCACAGTAGATCACACACCGTCTCTCACAGTAGATCACAGACCATATCTCACAGTAGATCACACACCGTCTCTCACAGTAGATCACAGGCCATCTCTCACAGTAGATCACACGCCATCTCTCACAGTAGATCACACACCGTATCTCACAGTAGATCACACACCATCTCTCACAGTAGATCACAGACTGTATCTCAGAGTGGATCACACAGGATCTCTCACAGTAGGTCACACACACCGTCTCTCACAGTAGATCATACACACCGTCTCTCACAGTAGATCACAGACTGTATCTCAGAGTGGATCACACAGGATCTCTCACAGTAGGTCACACAGGATCTCTCACAGTAGATCACACACCATATCTCACAGTAGATCACACACCGTCTCTCACAGTAGATCACACACCGTCTCTCTCACAGTAGATCACACACCGTCTCTCTCACAGTAGATCACACACCGTCTCTCTCACAGTAGATCACACACCGTCTCTCACAGTAGATCACACACAGTCTCTCACAGTAGATCACACACCGTCTCTCTCACAGTAGATCACACACCATATCTCACTGTAGATCACACACCGTCTCTCTCACAGTAGATCACACCGTCTCTCACAGTAGATCACACACCATCTCTCACAGTAGATCACAGACCATATCTCACAGTAGATCACACACCGTATCTCACAGTAGATCACACACCATATCTCACAGTAGATCACACACAGCCTTTCTCACAGTAGATCACACACAGCCTTTCTCACAGTAGATCACACATAGTCTTTCTCACAGTAGATCACACACCATCTCTCACAGTAGATCACACACCATCTCTCACAGTAGATCACAGACTGTATCTCAGAGTGGATCACACGGGATCTCTCACAGTAGATCACACAGGATCTCTCACAGTAGATCACACACACAGTCTCTCACAGTAGATCACACACACAGTCTCTCACAGTAGATCACACACACCGTCTCTCACAGCAGATCACACACAGTCTCTCACAGTAGATCACACACCATCTCTCACAGTAGACCACACACTGTCTTTCTCACAGTAGATCACACACCGTATCTCACAGTAGATCACACACACCGTCTCTCTCACAGTAGATCACACACAGTATCTCACAGTAGATCACACACCGTATCTCACAGTAGATCACACACACCGTATCTCACAGTAGATCACACACACCGTCTCTCACAGTAGATCACACACCATATCTCACAGTAGATCACACACACCGTCTCTCACAGTAGATCACACACACCATCTCCCACAGTAGATCACACGCCGTCTCTCTCACAGTAGATCACACACAGTCTCTCACAGTAGATCACACACCTTCTCTCACAGTAGATCACACACCGTCTCTCACACAGTAGATCACACACCATATCTCACAGTAGATCACAGACCGTATCTCACAGTAGATCACAGACCATCTCTTACAGTAGATCACACACCGTCTCTCTCTGTAGATCACACACCGTCTCTCACAGTAGATCACACACCATCTCTCACAGTAGATCACACACCGTCTCTCTCACAGTAGATCACACACCGTATCTCACAGTAGATCAAACACCGTCTCTCGCAGTAGATCACACACACCGTCTCTCGCAGTAGATCACACACACCATCTCTCACAGTAGATCACACACCATCTCTCACAGTAGATCACACACCATATCTCACAGTAGATCACACACACCGTCTCACAGTAGATCACACACCATCTCTCACAGTAGATCACAGACCATCTCTCACAGTAGATCACAGACCATATCTCACAGTAGATCACACACCGTCTCTCACAGTAGATCACAGACCATATCTCACAGTAGATCACACACCGTCTCTCACAGTAGATCACAGGCCATCTCTCACAGTAGATCACACGCCATCTCTCACAGTAGATCACACACCGTATCTCACAGTAGATCACACACCATCTCTCACAGTAGATCACAGACTGTATCTCAGAGTGGATCACACAGGATCTCTCACAGTAGGTCACACACACTGTCTCTCACAGTAGATCACAGACTGTATCTCAGAGTGGATCACACAGGATCTCTCACAGTAGGTCACACAGGATCTCTCACAGTAGATCACACACCATATCTCACAGTAGATCACACACCGTCTCTCACAGTAGATCACACACCGTCTCTCTCACAGTAGATCACACACCGTCTCTCTCACAGTAGATCACACACCGTCTCTCACAGTAGATCACACACAGTCTCTCACAGTAGATCACACACCGTCTCTCTCACAGTAGATCACACACCATATCTCACTGTAGATCACACACCGTCTCTCTCACAGTAGATCACACCGTCTCTCACAGTAGATCACACACCATCTCTCACAGTAGATCACAGACCATATCTCACAGTAGATCACACACCGTATCTCACAGTAGATCACACACAGCCTTTCTCACAGTAGATCACACACCATCTCTCACAGTAGATCACACACCATCTCTCACAGTAGATCACACACCATCTCTCACAGTAGATCACAGACTGTATCTCAGAGTGGATCACACGGGATCTCTCACAGTAGATCACACAGGATCTCTCACAGTAGATCACACACACAGTCTCTCACAGTAGATCACACACACAGTCTCTCACAGTAGATCACACACACCGTCTCTCACAGCAGATCACACACAGTCTCTCACAGTAGATCACACACCATCTCTCACAGTAGACCACACACTGTCTTTCTCACAGTAGATCACACACCGTATCTCACAGTAGATCACACACACCGTCTCTCTCACAGTAGATCACACACAGTATCTCACAGTAGATCACACACCGTATCTCACAGTAGATCACACACACCGTCTCTCACAGTAGATCACACACCATATCTCACAGTAGATCACACACACCGTCTCTCACAGTAGATCACACACACCATCTCCCACAGTAGATCACACGCCGTCTCTCTCACAGTAGATCACACACAGTCTCTCACAGTAGATCACACACCTTCTCTCACAGTAGATCACACACCGTCTCTCACACAGTAGATCACACACCATATCTCACAGTAGATCACAGACCGTATCTCACAGTAGATCACAGACCATCTCTTACAGTAGATCACACACCGTCTCTCTCTGTAGATCACACACCGTCTCTCACAGTAGATCACACACCATCTCTCACAGTAGATCACACACCGTCTCTCTCACAGTAGATCACACACCGTATCTCACAGTAGATCAAACACCGTCTCTCGCAGTAGATCACACACACCGTCTCTCGCAGTAGATCACACACACCATCTCTCACAGTAGATCACACACCATCTCTCACAGTAGATCACACACCATATCTCACAGTAGATCACACACACCGTCTCACAGTAGATCACACACCATCTCTCACAGTAGATCACAGACCATCTCTCACAGTAGATCACAGACCATATCTCACAGTAGATCACACACCGTCTCTCACAGTAGATCACAGACCATATCTCACAGTAGATCACACACCGTCTCTCACAGTAGATCACAGGCCATCTCTCACAGTAGATCACACGCCATCTCTCACAGTAGATCACACACCGTATCTCACAGTAGATCACACACCATCTCTCACAGTAGATCACAGACTGTATCTCAGAGTGGATCACACAGGATCTCTCACAGTAGGTCACACACACCGTCTCTCACAGTAGATCATACACACCGTCTCTCACAGTAGATCACAGACTGTATCTCAGAGTGGATCACACAGGATCTCTCACAGTAGATCACACACCATATCTCACAGTAGATCACACACCGTCTCTCACAGTAGATCACACACCGTCTCTCTCACAGTAGATCACACACCGTCTCTCTCACAGTAGATCACACACCGTCTCTCACAGTAGATCACACACAGTCTCTCACAGTAGATCACACACCGTCTCTCTCACAGTAGATCACACACCATATCTCACTGTAGATCACACACCGTCTCTCTCACAGTAGATCACACCGTCTCTCACAGTAGATCACACACCGTCTCTCACAGTAGATCACACACCGTCTCTCACAGTAGATCACACACCGTCTCTCACAGTAGATCACACACCGTCTCTCTCACAGTAGATCACACACCGTCTCTCACAGTAGATCACACACAGTCTCTCTCAGTAGATCACACGCCGTCTCTCTCACAGTAGATCACGCACCATATCTCACAGTAGATCACGCACCGTCTCTCACAGTAGATCACACACCGTCTCTCACAGTAGATCACACACCGTCTCTCACAGTAGATCACACACCGTCTCTCACAGTAGATCACACACCGTCTCTCTCTGTAGATCACACACCGTCTCTCTCTGTAGATCACACACCGTCTCTCTCTGTAGATCACACACCGTCTCTCACAGTAGATCACACACCGTCTCTCACAGTAGATCACACACCGTCTCTCTCACAGTAGATCACAAACCGTCTTTCTCACAGTAGATCACACACCATCATTTACAGTAGATCACACACCATCTCTCTCTGTAGATCACACACACCATCTCTCACAGTAGATCACAGACAGTATCTCAGAGTGGATCACACACCGTCTCTCTCACTGTAGATCACACACCGTCTCTTTCACAGTAGATCACACACCGTCTCTCTCACAGTAGATCACACACCGTCTCTCTCACAGTAGATCACACACCGTCTCTCTCACAGTAGATCACACACCGTCTCTCTCACAGTAGATCACACACCGTCTCTCTCACAGTAGATCACACACCGTCTCTCTCACAGTAGATCATACACACCGTCTCTCTCACAGTAGATCTCACACCGTCTCTCTCACAGTAGATCACACACCGTCTCTCACAGTAGATCCCACACCGTCTCTCTCACAGTAGATCACACACACCGTCTCTCTCACAGTAGATCACACACACCGTCTCTCACAGTAGATCACACACCGTCTCTCTCACAGTAGATCACACACCATATCTCACAGTAGATCACACACCGTATCTCACAGTAGATCACACACCGTCTCTCACAGTAGATCACACACCATATCTCACAGTAGATCATACACACCGTCTCTCTCACAGTAGATCATACACACCGTCTCTCTCACAGTAGATCACACACCGTCTCTCACAGTAGATCACACACACCGTCTCTCACAGTAGATCACACACCGTCTCTCACAGTAGATCACACACCGTCTCTCACAGTAGATCACACACCGTCTCTCATAGTAGATCACACACCGTCTCTCACAGTAGATCACACACCGTCTCTCACAGTAGATCACAGACCATATCTCACAGATCACACACCGTCTCTCACAGTAGATCACACACAGTCTCTCACAGTAGATCACACACCATATCTCACAGCAGATCACACACCGTCTCTCACAGTAGATCACACACACCGTATCTCACAGTAGATCACACACACCGTATCTCACAGTAGATCACACACACCGTATCTCACAGTAGATCACACACACCGTATCTCACAGTAGATCACACACAGCCTTTCTCACAGTAGATCACACACAGCCTTTCTCACAGTAGATCACACACAGCCTTTCTCACAGTAGATCACACACAGCCTTTCTCACAGTAGATCACACACCGTCTTTCTCACAGTAGATCACACACCATCTCTCACAGTAGATCACAGACCATATCTCACAGTAGATCACACACCATATCTCACAGTAGATCACACACCATATCTCACAGTAGATCACACACAGCCTTTCTCACAGTAGATCACACACAGCCTTTCTCACAGTAGATCACACATCGTCTTTCTCACAGTAGATCACACACCATCTCTCACAGTAGATCACACACCGTCTCTCACAGTAGATCACACACCGTCTCTCTCTGTAGATCACACACCGTCTCTCTCTGTAGATCACACACCGTCTCTCTCTGTAGATCACACACCGTCTCTCACAGTAGATCACACACCGTCTCTCACAGTAGATCACACACCGTCTCTCTCACAGTAGATCACAAACCGTCTTTCTCACAGTAGATCACACACCATCATTTACAGTAGATCACACACCATCTCTCTCTGTAGATCACACACACCATCTCTCACAGTAGATCACAGACAGTATCTCAGAGTGGATCACACACCGTCTCTCTCACTGTAGATCACACACCGTCTCTCTCACAGTAGATCACACACCGTCTCTCTCACAGTAGATCACACACCGTCTCTCTCACAGTAGATCACACACCGTCTCTCTCACAGTAGATCACACACCGTCTCTCTCACAGTAGATCACACACCGTCTCTCTCACAGTAGATCACACACCGTCTCTCTCACAGTAGATCATACACACCGTCTCTCTCACAGTAGATCTCACACTGTCTCTCTCACAGTAGATCACACACCGTCTCTCACAGTAGATCCCACACCGTCTCTCTCACAGTAGATCGCACACCGTCTCTCTCACAGTAGATCGCACACCGTCTCTCACAGTAGATCACACACCGTCTCTCTCTGTAGATCACACACCGTCTCTCTCTGTAGATCACACACCGTCTCTCTCTGTAGATCACACACCGTCTCTCACAGTAGATCACACACCGTCTCTCACAGTAGATCACACACCGTCTCTCTCACAGTAGATCACAAACCGTCTTTCTCACAGTAGATCACACACCATCATTTACAGTAGATCACACACCGTCTCTCACAGTAGATCACAGGCCATCTCTCACAGTAGATCACACGCCATCTCTCACAGTAGATCACACACCGTATCTCACAGTAGATCACACACCATCTCTCACAGTAGATCACAGACTGTATCTCAGAGTGGATCACACAGGATCTCTCACAGTAGGTCACACACACTGTCTCTCACAGTAGATCACAGACTGTATCTCAGAGTGGATCACACAGGATCTCTCACAGTAGGTCACACAGGATCTCTCACAGTAGATCACACACCATATCTCACAGTAGATCACACACCGTCTCTCACAGTAGATCACACACCGTCTCTCTCACAGTAGATCACACACCGTCTCTCTCACAGTAGATCACACACCGTCTCTCACAGTAGATCACACACAGTCTCTCACAGTAGATCACACACCGTCTCTCTCACAGTAGATCACACACCATATCTCACTGTAGATCACACACCGTCTCTCTCACAGTAGATCACACCGTCTCTCACAGTAGATCACACACCATCTCTCACAGTAGATCACAGACCATATCTCACAGTAGATCACACACCGTATCTCACAGTAGATCACACACAGCCTTTCTCACAGTAGATCACACACCATCTCTCACAGTAGATCACACACCATCTCTCACAGTAGATCACACACCATCTCTCACAGTAGATCACAGACTGTATCTCAGAGTGGATCACACGGGATCTCTCACAGTAGATCACACAGGATCTCTCACAGTAGATCACACACACAGTCTCTCACAGTAGATCACACACACAGTCTCTCACAGTAGATCACACACACCGTCTCTCACAGCAGATCACACACAGTCTCTCACAGTAGATCACACACCATCTCTCACAGTAGACCACACACTGTCTTTCTCACAGTAGATCACACACCGTATCTCACAGTAGATCACACACACCGTCTCTCTCACAGTAGATCACACACAGTATCTCACAGTAGATCACACACCGTATCTCACAGTAGATCACACACACCGTCTCTCACAGTAGATCACACACCATATCTCACAGTAGATCACACACACCGTCTCTCACAGTAGATCACACACACCATCTCCCACAGTAGATCACACGCCGTCTCTCTCACAGTAGATCACACACAGTCTCTCACAGTAGATCACACACCTTCTCTCACAGTAGATCACACACCGTCTCTCACACAGTAGATCACACACCATATCTCACAGTAGATCACAGACCGTATCTCACAGTAGATCACAGACCATCTCTTACAGTAGATCACACACCGTCTCTCTCTGTAGATCACACACCGTCTCTCACAGTAGATCACACACCATCTCTCACAGTAGATCACACACCGTCTCTCTCACAGTAGATCACACACCGTATCTCACAGTAGATCAAACACCGTCTCTCGCAGTAGATCACACACACCGTCTCTCGCAGTAGATCACACACACCATCTCTCACAGTAGATCACACACCATCTCTCACAGTAGATCACACACCATATCTCACAGTAGATCACACACACCGTCTCACAGTAGATCACACACCATCTCTCACAGTAGATCACAGACCATCTCTCACAGTAGATCACAGACCATATCTCACAGTAGATCACACACCGTCTCTCACAGTAGATCACAGACCATATCTCACAGTAGATCACACACCGTCTCTCACAGTAGATCACAGGCCATCTCTCACAGTAGATCACACGCCATCTCTCACAGTAGATCACACACCGTATCTCACAGTAGATCACACACCATCTCTCACAGTAGATCACAGACTGTATCTCAGAGTGGATCACACAGGATCTCTCACAGTAGGTCACACACACCGTCTCTCACAGTAGATCATACACACCGTCTCTCACAGTAGATCACAGACTGTATCTCAGAGTGGATCACACAGGATCTCTCACAGTAGATCACACACCATATCTCACAGTAGATCACACACCGTCTCTCACAGTAGATCACACACCGTCTCTCTCACAGTAGATCACACACCGTCTCTCTCACAGTAGATCACACACCGTCTCTCACAGTAGATCACACACAGTCTCTCACAGTAGATCACACACCGTCTCTCTCACAGTAGATCACACACCATATCTCACTGTAGATCACACACCGTCTCTCTCACAGTAGATCACACCGTCTCTCACAGTAGATCACACACCGTCTCTCACAGTAGATCACACACCGTCTCTCACAGTAGATCACACACCGTCTCTCACAGTAGATCACACACCGTCTCTCTCACAGTAGATCACACACCGTCTCTCACAGTAGATCACACACAGTCTCTCTCAGTAGATCACACGCCGTCTCTCTCACAGTAGATCACGCACCATATCTCACAGTAGATCACGCACCGTCTCTCACAGTAGATCACACACCGTCTCTCACAGTAGATCACACACCGTCTCTCACAGTAGATCACACACCGTCTCTCACAGTAGATCACACACCGTCTCTCTCTGTAGATCACACACCGTCTCTCTCTGTAGATCACACACCGTCTCTCTCTGTAGATCACACACCGTCTCTCACAGTAGATCACACACCGTCTCTCACAGTAGATCACACACCGTCTCTCTCACAGTAGATCACAAACCGTCTTTCTCACAGTAGATCACACACCATCATTTACAGTAGATCACACACCATCTCTCTCTGTAGATCACACACACCATCTCTCACAGTAGATCACAGACAGTATCTCAGAGTGGATCACACACCGTCTCTCTCACTGTAGATCACACACCGTCTCTTTCACAGTAGATCACACACCGTCTCTCTCACAGTAGATCACACACCGTCTCTCTCACAGTAGATCACACACCGTCTCTCTCACAGTAGATCACACACCGTCTCTCTCACAGTAGATCACACACCGTCTCTCTCACAGTAGATCACACACCGTCTCTCTCACAGTAGATCATACACACCGTCTCTCTCACAGTAGATCTCACACCGTCTCTCTCACAGTAGATCACACACCGTCTCTCACAGTAGATCCCACACCGTCTCTCTCACAGTAGATCACACACACCGTCTCTCTCACAGTAGATCACACACACCGTCTCTCACAGTAGATCACACACCGTCTCTCTCACAGTAGATCACACACCATATCTCACAGTAGATCACACACCGTATCTCACAGTAGATCACACACCGTCTCTCACAGTAGATCACACACCATATCTCACAGTAGATCATACACACCGTCTCTCTCACAGTAGATCATACACACCGTCTCTCTCACAGTAGATCACACACCGTCTCTCACAGTAGATCACACACACCGTCTCTCACAGTAGATCACACACCGTCTCTCACAGTAGATCACACACCGTCTCTCACAGTAGATCACACACCGTCTCTCATAGTAGATCACACACCGTCTCTCACAGTAGATCACACACCGTCTCTCACAGTAGATCACAGACCATATCTCACAGATCACACACCGTCTCTCACAGTAGATCACACACAGTCTCTCACAGTAGATCACACACCATATCTCACAGCAGATCACACACCGTCTCTCACAGTAGATCACACACACCGTATCTCACAGTAGATCACACACACCGTATCTCACAGTAGATCACACACACCGTATCTCACAGTAGATCACACACACCGTATCTCACAGTAGATCACACACAGCCTTTCTCACAGTAGATCACACACAGCCTTTCTCACAGTAGATCACACACAGCCTTTCTCACAGTAGATCACACACAGCCTTTCTCACA
This sequence comes from Hemitrygon akajei, assembly GCF_048418815.1. Classification (NCBI taxonomy): domain Eukaryota; kingdom Metazoa; phylum Chordata; class Chondrichthyes; order Myliobatiformes; family Dasyatidae; genus Hemitrygon; species Hemitrygon akajei. The sequence goes on along the minus strand of NC_133132.1, from coordinate 7,006,229 downwards.
GTAGATCACACACCGTCTTTCTCACAGTAGATCACACACCATCTCTCACAGTAGATCACAGACCATATCTCACAGTAGATCACACACCATATCTCACAGTAGATCACACACCATATCTCACAGTAGATCACACACAGCCTTTCTCACAGTAGATCACACACAGCCTTTCTCACAGTAGATCACACATCGTCTTTCTCACAGTAGATCACACACCATCTCTCACAGTAGATCACACACCGTCTCTCACAGTAGATCACACACCGTCTCTCTCTGTAGATCACACACCGTCTCTCTCTGTAGATCACACACCGTCTCTCTCTGTAGATCACACACCGTCTCTCACAGTAGATCACACACCGTCTCTCACAGTAGATCACACACCGTCTCTCTCACAGTAGATCACAAACCGTCTTTCTCACAGTAGATCACACACCATCATTTACAGTAGATCACACACCATCTCTCTCTGTAGATCACACACACCATCTCTCACAGTAGATCACAGACAGTATCTCAGAGTGGATCACACACCGTCTCTCTCACTGTAGATCACACACCGTCTCTCTCACAGTAGATCACACACCGTCTCTCTCACAGTAGATCACACACCGTCTCTCTCACAGTAGATCACACACCGTCTCTCTCACAGTAGATCACACACCGTCTCTCTCACAGTAGATCACACACCGTCTCTCTCACAGTAGATCACACACCGTCTCTCTCACAGTAGATCATACACACCGTCTCTCTCACAGTAGATCTCACACTGTCTCTCTCACAGTAGATCACACACCGTCTCTCACAGTAGATCCCACACCGTCTCTCTCACAGTAGATCGCACACCGTCTCTCTCACAGTAGATCGCACACCGTCTCTCACAGTAGATCACACACCGTCTCTCACAGTAGATCACACACCGTCTCTCTCTGTAGATCACACACCGTCTCTCTCTGTAGATCACACACCGTCTCTCTCTGTAGATCACACACCGTCTCTCACAGTAGATCACACACCGTCTCTCACAGTAGATCACACACCGTCTCTCTCACAGTAGATCACAAACCGTCTTTCTCACAGTAGATCACACACCATCATTTACAGTAGATCACACACCATCTCTCTCTGTAGATCACACACACCATCTCTCACAGTAGATCACAGACAGTATCTCAGAGTGGATCACACACCGTCTCTCTCACTGTAGATCACACACCGTCTCTCTCACAGTAGATCACACACCGTCTCTCTCACAGTAGATCACACACCGTCTCTCTCACAGTAGATCACACACCGTCTCTCTCACAGTAGATCACACACCGTCTCTCTCACAGTAGATCACACACCGTCTCTCTCACAGTAGATCATACACACCGTCTCTCTCACAGTAGATCTCACACTGTCTCTCTCACAGTAGATCACACACCGTCTCTCACAGTAGATCCCACACCGTCTCTCTTACAGTAGATCGCACACCGTCTCTCTCACAGTAGATCGCACACCGTCTCTCTCACAGTAGATCGCACACCGTCTCTCTCACAGTAGATCGCACACCGTCTCTCTCACAGTAGATCGCACACCGTCTCTCTCACAGTAGATCACACACACCGTCTCTCTCACAGTAGATCACACACACCGTCTCTCTCACAGTAGATCACACACCATATCTCACAGTAGATCACACACACCGTCTCTCTCACAGTAGATCACACACCATATCTCACAGTAGATCACACACCGTCTCTCACAGTAGATCACACACCGTCTCTCTCACAGTAGATCACACACCGTATCTCACAGTAGATCACACACCGTATCTCACAGTAGATCACACACCGTCTCTCACAGTAGATCACACACCATATCTCACAGTAGATCATACACACCGTCTCTCTCACAGTAGATCACACACCGTCTCTCACAGTAGATCACACACACCGTCTCTCACAGTAGATCACACACCGTCTCTCACAGTAGATCACACACACCGTCTCTCACAGTAGATCACACACACCGTCTCTCACAGTAGATCACACACCGTCTCTCACAGTAGATCACACACCGTCTCTCACAGTAGATCACACACCGTCTCTCACAGTAGATCACAGACCATATCTCACAGATCACACACCGTCTCTCACAGTAGATCACACACAGTCTCTCACAGTAGATCACACACCGTCTCTCACAGTAGATCACACACCGTCTCTCACAGTAGATCACACACAGTCTCTCACAGTAGATCACACACCATATCTCACAGTAGATCACACACACCGTCTCTCACAGCAGATCACACACCGTCTCTCACAGTAGATCACACACACCGTATCTCACAGTAGATCACACACACCGTATCTCACAGTAGATCACACACACCGTATCTCACAGTAGATCACACACACCGTATCTCACAGTAGATCACACACCGTCTCTCACAGTAGATCACACACAGCCTTTCTCACAGTAGATCACACACAGCCTTTCTCACAGTAGATCACACACCGTCTTTCTCACAGTAGATCACACACCATCTCTCACAGTAGATCACAGACCATATCTCACAGTAGATCACACACCATATCTCACAGTAGATCACACACCATATCTCACAGTAGATCACACACAGCCTTTCTCACAGTAGATCACACACAGCCTTTCTCACAGTAGATCACACATAGTCTTTCTCACAGTAGATCACACACCATCTCTCACAGTAGATCACACACCATCTCTCACAGTAGATCACAGACTGTATCTCAGAGTGGATCACACAGGATCTCTCACAGTAGATCACACACACAGTCTCTCACAGTAGATCACACACACAGTCTCTCACAGTAGATCACACACACCGTCTCTCACAGTAGATCACACACCATCTCTCACAGTAGACCACACACTGTCTTTCTCGCAGTAGATCACACACCGTATCTCACAGTAGATCACACACACCGTCTCTCTCACAGTAGATCACACACAGTATCTCACAGTAGATCACACACCGTATCTCACAGTAGATCACACACACCGTATCTCACAGTAGATCACACACACCGTCTCTCACAGTAGATCACACACCATATCTCACAGTAGATCACACACACCGTCTCTCACAGTAGATCACACACACCATCTCCCACAGTAGATCACACGCCGTCTCTCTCACAGTAGATCACACACAGTCTCTCACAGTAGATCACACACCTTCTCTCACAGTAGATCACACACCGTCTCTCACACAGTAGATCACACACCATATCTCACAGTAGATCACAGACCGTATCTCACAGTAGATCACAGACCATCTCTTACAGTAGATCACACACCGTCTCTCTCTGTAGATCACACACCGTCTCTCACAGTAGATCACACACCATCTCTCACAGTAGATCACACACCGTCTCTCTCACAGTAGATCACACACCGTATCTCACAGTAGATCAAACACCGTCTCTCGCAGTAGATCACACACACCGTCTCTCGCAGTAGATCACACACACCATCTCTCACAGTAGATCACACACCATCTCTCACAGTAGATCACACACCATATCTCACAGTAGATCACACACACCGTCTCACAGTAGATCACACACCATCTCTCACAGTAGATCACAGACCATCTCTCACAGTAGATCACAGACCATATCTCACAGTAGATCACACACCGTCTCTCACAGTAGATCACAGACCATATCTCACAGTAGATCATACACCGTCTCTCACAGTAGATCACAGGCCATCTCTCACAGTAGATCACACGCCATCTCTCACAGTAGATCACACACCGTATCTCACAGTAGATCACACACCATCTCTCACAGTAGATCACAGACTGTATCTCAGAGTGGATCACACAGGATCTCTCACAGTAGGTCACACACACCGTCTCTCACAGTAGATCATACACACCGTCTCTCACAGTAGATCACAGACTGTATCTCAGAGTGGATCACACAGGATCTCTCACAGTAGGTCACACAGGATCTCTCACAGTAGATCACACACCATATCTCACAGTAGATCACACACCGTCTCTCACAGTAGATCACACACCGTCTCTCTCACAGTAGATCACACACCGTCTCTCTCACAGTAGATCACACACCGTCTCTCACAGTAGATCACACACAGTCTCTCACAGTAGATCACACACCGTCTCTCTCACAGTAGATCACACACCGTCTCTCTCACATTAGATCACACACCGTCTCTCTCACAGTAGATCACACACCGTCTCTCTCACAGTAGATCACACACCGTCTCTCACAGTAGATCACACACCGTCTCTCACAGTAGATCACACACCGTCTCTCACAGTACATCACACACCATCTCCCACAGTAGATCACACACCGTCTCTCTCACAGTAGATCGCACACCGTCTCTCTCACAGTAGATCGCACACCGTCTCTCTCACAGTAGATCGCACACAGTCTCTCTCACAGTAGATCACACACAGTCTCTCTCACAGTAGATCACACACACCGTCTCTCTCACAGTAGATCACACACACCGTCTCTCTCACAGTAGATCACACACCATATCTCACAGTAGATCACATACCATCTCTCACAGTAGATTACACACCGTATCTCACAGTAGATCACACACCGTCTCTCACAGTAGATCACACACCATCTCTCACACAGTAGATCACACGCCGTCTCTCTCACAGTAGATCACACACCATATCTCACAGTAGATCACACACCATCTCTCTCACAGTAGATGACACCGTCTCTCACAGTAGATCACACACCATATCTCACAGTAGATCACACACCGTATCTCACAGTAGATCACACACCGTCTCTCACAGTAGATCACACACCATCTCTCACAGTAGATCACACACCGTCTCTCTCGCAGTAGATCACACACCGTCTCTCACAGTAGATCACACACCGTCTCTCTCAGTAGATCACGCACCGTCTCTCTCACAGTAGATCACGCACCATATCTCACAGTAGATCACACACCGTCTCTCACAGTAGATCACACACCGTCTCTCTCACAGTAGATCACACAGTCTCTCACAGTAGATCACACACCGTCTCTCTCTGTAGATCACACACCGTCTCTCTCTGTAGATCACACACCGTCTCTCACAGTAGATCACACACCGTCTCTCACAGTAGATCACACACCGTCTCTCACAGTAGATCACACACCGTCTCTCTCACAGTAGATCACAAACCGTCTCTCACAGTAGATCACACACCGTCCCTCTCACAGTAGATCACACACCATCTCTCTCTGTAGATCACACACACCATCTCTCACAGTAGATCACACACCGTCTCTCTCACTGTAGATCACACACCGTCTCTCTCACAGTAGATCACACACCGTCTCTCTCACAGTAGATCACACACCGTCTCTCTCACAGTAGATCACACACCGTCTCTCTCACAGTAGATCACACACCGTCTCTCTCACAGTAGATCACACACCGTCTCTCACAGTAGATCACACACCGTCTCTCACAGTAGATCACAGACCGTAACTCACAGTAGATCACACACCGTCTCTCTCTGTAGATCAAACATTGTCTCTCACAGTAGATCACACACTGACTCTCACAGTAGATCTCACACTGTCTCTCACAGTAGATCACACACTGTCTCTCACAGTAGATCACACACTGACTCTCACAGTAGATCTCACACTGTCTCTCACTGTAGATCTCACACTGTCTCTCACTGTAGATCTCACACTGTCTCTCACAGTAGATCACACATAGTCTCTCTCACAGTAGATCTCACACTGTCTCTCACGGTAGATCACACACCGTCTCTCTCGCAGTAGATCACACACCGTCTCTCACAGTAGATCACACACCGTCTCTCTCAGTAGATCACGCACCGTCTCTCTCACAGTAGATCACGCACCATATCTCACAGTAGATCACACACCGTCTCTCACAGTAGATCACACACCGTCTCTCTCACAGTAGATCACACAGTCTCTCACAGTAGATCACACAGTCTCTCACAGTAGATCACACACCGTCTCTCTCTGTAGATCACACACCGTCTCTCTCTGTAGATCACACACCGTTTCTCACAGTAGATCACACACCGTCTCTCACAGTAGATCACACACCGTCTCTCACAGTAGATCACACACCGTCTCTCTCACAGTAGATCACAAACCGTCTCTCTCACAGTAGATCACACACCATCATTTACAGTAGATCACACACCATCTCTCTCTGTAGATCACACACACCATCTCTCACAGTAGATCACACACCGTCTCTCTCACAGTAGATCACACACCGTCTCTCTCACAGTAGATCACGCACCGTCTCTCTCACAGTAGATCACACACCGTCTCTCTCACAGTAGATCACACACCGTCTCTCTCACAGTAGATCACACACCGTCTCTCACAGTAGATCACACACCGTCTCTCACAGTAGATCACAGACCGTAACTCACAGTAGATCACACACCGTCTCTCTCTGTAGATCAAACATTGTCTCTCACAGTAGATCACACACTGACTCTCACAGTAGATCTCACACTGTATCTCACACTGTCTCTCACAGTAGATCACACACTGTCTCTCACAGTAGATCACACACTGACTCTCACAGTAGATCTCACACTGTCTCTCACTGTAGATCTCACACTGTCTCTCACTGTAGATCTCACACTGTCTCTCACAGTAGATCACACATAGTCTCTCTCACAGTAGATCTCACACTGTCTCTCACGGTAGATCTCACACTGTCTCTCACGGTAGATCTCACACTGTCTCTCACGGTAGATCACACAATGTCTCTCACAGTAGATCACACACTGACTTTCACAGTAGATCTCACACTGTCTCTCACAGTAGATCTCACATAGTCTCTCTCACAGTAGATCACACACCGTCTCTCACAGTAGATCACACACCGTCTTTCTCACAGTAGATCACACACCGTCTTTCTCACAGTAGATCACACACCGTCTTTCTCACAGTAGATCACACACCGTCTCTCACAGTAGATCACAGACCATCTCTCACAGTAGATCACAGACCATATCTCACAGTAGATCACAGACCATATCTCACAGTAGATCACAGACCATCTTTTACAGTAGATCACAGACCATATCTCACAGTAGATCACACACCATATCTCACAGTAGATCACACACCATATCTCACAGTAGATCACACACAGCCTTTCTCACAGTAGATCACACACAGCCTTTCTCACAGTAGATCACACATCGTCTTTCTCACAGTAGATCACACACCATCTCTCACAGTAGATCACACACCGTCTCTCACAGTAGATCACACACCGTCTCTCTCTGTAGATCACACACCGTCTCTCTCTGTAGATCACACACCGTCTCTCTCTGTAGATCACACACCGTCTCTCACAGTAGATCACACACCGTCTCTCACAGTAGATCACACACCGTCTCTCTCACAGTAGATCACAAACCGTCTTTCTCACAGTAGATCACACACCATCATTTACAGTAGATCACACACCATCTCTCTCTGTAGATCACACACACCATCTCTCACAGTAGATCACAGACAGTATCTCAGAGTGGATCACACACCGTCTCTCTCACTGTAGATCACACACCGTCTCTCTCACAGTAGATCACACACCGTCTCTCTCACAGTAGATCACACACCGTCTCTCTCACAGTAGATCACACACCGTCTCTCTCACAGTAGATCACACACCGTCTCTCTCACAGTAGATCACACACCGTCTCTCTCACAGTAGATCATACACACCGTCTCTCTCACAGTAGATCTCACACTGTCTCTCTCACAGTAGATCACACACCGTCTCTCTCACAGTAGATCACACACCGTCTCTCTCACAGTAGATCACACACCGTCTCTCTCACAGTAGATCACACACCGTCTCTCTCACAGTAGATCACACACCGTCTCTCTCACAGTAGATCATACACACCGTCTCTCTCACAGTAGATCTCACACTGTCTCTCTCACAGTAGATCACACACCGTCTCTCACAGTAGATCCCACACCGTCTCTCTTACAGTAGATCGCACACCGTCTCTCTCACAGTAGATCGCACACCGTCTCTCTCACAGTAGATCGCACACCGTCTCTCTCACAGTAGATCGCACACTGTCTCTCTCACAGTAGATCACACACCGTCTCTCTCACAGTAGATCACACACACCGTCTCTCTCACAGTAGATCACACACACCGTCTCTCTCACAGTAGATCACACACCATATCTCACAGTAGATCACACACACCGTCTCTCTCACAGTAGATCACACACCATATCTCACAGTAGATCACACACCGTCTCTCACAGTAGATCACACACCGTCTCTCTCACAGTAGATCACACACCGTATCTCACAGTAGATCACACACCGTATCTCACAGTAGATCACACACCGTCTCTCACAGTAGATCACACACCATATCTCACAGTAGATCATACACACCGTCTCTCTCACAGTAGATCACACACCGTCTCTCACAGTAGATCACAGACCATATCTCACAGATCACACACCGTCTCTCACAGTAGATCACACACAGTCTCTCACAGTAGATCACACACCGTCTCTCACAGTAGATCACACACCGTCTCTCACAGTAGATCACACACAGTCTCTCACAGTAGATCACACACCATATCTCACAGTAGATCACACACACCGTCTCTCACAGCAGATCACACACCGTCTCTCACAGTAGATCACACACACCGTATCTCACAGTAGATCACACACACCGTATCTCACAGTAGATCACACACACCGTATCTCACAGTAGATCACACACCGTCTCTCACAGTAGATCACACACAGCCTTTCTCACAGTAGATCACACACAGCCTTTCTCACAGTAGATCACACACAGCCTTTCTCACAGTAGATCACACACCGTCTTTCTCACAGTAGATCACACACCATCTCTCACAGTAGATCACAGACCATATCTCACAGTAGATCACACACCATATCTCACAGTAGATCACACACCATATCTCACAGTAGATCACACACAGCCTTTCTCACAGTAGATCACACACAGCCTTTCTCACAGTAGATCACACATAGTCTTTCTCACAGTAGATCACACACCATCTCTCACAGTAGATCACACACCATCTCTCACAGTAGATCACAGACTGTATCTCAGAGTGGATCACACGGGATCTCTCACAGTAGATCACACAGGATCTCTCACAGTAGATCACACACACAGTCTCTCACAGTAGATCACACACACAGTCTCTCACAGTAGATCACACACACCGTCTCTCACAGCAGATCACACACAGTCTCTCACAGTAGATCACACACCATCTCTCACAGTAGACCACACACTGTCTTTCTCGCAGTAGATCACACACCGTATCTCACAGTAGATCACACACACCGTCTCTCTCACAGTAGATCACACACAGTATCTCACAGTAGATCACACACTGTCTCTCACAGTAGATCACACATAGTCTCTCTCACAGTAGATCTCACACTGTCTCTCACGGTAGATCACACACCGTCTCTCTCGCAGTAGATCACACACCGTCTCTCACAGTAGATCACACACCGTCTCTCTCAGTAGATCACGCACCGTCTCTCTCACAGTAGATCACGCACCATATCTCACAGTAGATCACACACCGTCTCTCACAGTAGATCACACACCGTCTCTCACAGTAGATCACACACCGTCTCTCTCACAGTAGATCACACAGTCTCTCACAGTAGATCACACAGTCTCTCACAGTAGATCACACACCGTCTCTCTCTGTAGATCACACACCGTCTCTCTCTGTAGATCACACACCGTTTCTCACAGTAGATCACACACCGTCTCTCACAGTAGATCACACACCGTCTCTCACAGTAGATCACACACCGTCTCTCTCACAGTAGATCACAAACCGTCTCTCTCACAGTAGATCACACACCATCATTTACAGTAGATCACACACCATCTCTCTCTGTAGATCACACACACCATCTCTCACAGTAGATCACACACCGTCTCTCTCACTGTAGATCACACACCGTCTCTCTCACAGTAGATCACACACTGTCTCTCTCACAGTAGATCACACACCGTCTCTCTCACAGTAGATCACACACCGTCTCTCTCACAGTAGATCACACACCGTCTCTCTCACAGTAGATCACACACCGTCTCTCTCACAGTAGATCACACACCGTCTCTCTCACAGTAGATCACACACCGTCTCTCACAGTAGATCACACACCGTCTCTCACAGTAGATCACAGACCGTAACTCACAGTAGATCACACACCGTCTCTCTCTGTAGATCAAACATTGTCTCTCACAGTAGATCACACACTGACTCTCACAGTAGATCTCACACTGTCTCTCACAGTAGATCACACACTGACTCTCACAGTAGATCTCACACTGTCTCTCACTGTAGATCTCACACTGTCTCTCACTGTAGATCTCACACTGTCTCTCACAGTAGATCACACATAGTCTCTCTCACAGTAGATCTCACACTGTCTCTCACGGTAGATCTCACACTGTCTCTCACGGTAGATCTCACACTGTCTCTCACGGTAGATCACACAATGTCTCTCACGGTAGATCACACACTGACTTTCACAGTAGATCTCACACTGTCTCTCACAGTAGATCTCACATAGTCTCTCTCACAGTAGATCACACACCGTCTCTCACAGTAGATCACACACCGTCTTTCTCACAGTAGATCACACACCGTCTTTCTCACAGTAGATCACACACCGTCTTTCTCACAGTAGATCACACACCGTCTCTCACAGTAGATCACAGACCATCTCTCACAGTAGATCACAGACCATATCTCACAGTAGATCACAGACCATATCTCACAGTAGATCACAGACCATCTTTTACAGTAGATCACACACACCATCTCTCACAGTAGATCACAGACCGTATCTCAGAGTGGATCACAGACCATCTCTCTCACAGTAGATCACACACACAGTCTCTCACAGTAGATCACACACCATCTCCCACAGTAGATCACACACACCGTCTCTCACAGTAGATCACACACAGTCTCTCACAGTAGATCACACACCGTCTCTCTCACAGTAGATCACACACCATATCTCACTGTAGATCACACACCGTCTCTCTCACAGTAGATCACACCGTCTCTCACAGTAGATCACACACCATCTCTCACAGTAGATCACAGACCATATCTCACAGTAGATCACACACCGTATCTCACAGTAGATCACACACAGCCTTTCTCACAGTAGATCACACACCATCTCTCACAGTAGATCACACACCATCTCTCACAGTAGATCACACACCATCTCTCACAGTAGATCACAGACTGTATCTCAGAGTGGATCACACGGGATCTCTCACAGTAGATCACACAGGATCTCTCACAGTAGATCACACACACAGTCTCTCACAGTAGATCACACACACAGTCTCTCACAGTAGATCACACACACCGTCTCTCACAGCAGATCACACACAGTCTCTCACAGTAGATCACACACCATCTCTCACAGTAGACCACACACTGTCTTTCTCACAGTAGATCACACACCGTATCTCACAGTAGATCACACACACCGTCTCTCTCACAGTAGATCACACACAGTATCTCACAGTAGATCACACACCGTATCTCACAGTAGATCACACACACCGTCTCTCACAGTAGATCACACACCATATCTCACAGTAGATCACACACACCGTCTCTCACAGTAGATCACACACACCATCTCCCACAGTAGATCACACGCCGTCTCTCTCACAGTAGATCACACACAGTCTCTCACAGTAGATCACACACCTTCTCTCACAGTAGATCACACACCGTCTCTCACACAGTAGATCACACACCATATCTCACAGTAGATCACAGACCGTATCTCACAGTAGATCACAGACCATCTCTTACAGTAGATCACACACCGTCTCTCTCTGTAGATCACACACCGTCTCTCACAGTAGATCACACACCATCTCTCACAGTAGATCACACACCGTCTCTCTCACAGTAGATCACACACCGTATCTCACAGTAGATCAAACACCGTCTCTCGCAGTAGATCACACACACCGTCTCTCGCAGTAGATCACACACACCATCTCTCACAGTAGATCACACACCATCTCTCACAGTAGATCACACACCATATCTCACAGTAGATCACACACACCGTCTCACAGTAGATCACACACCATCTCTCACAGTAGATCACAGACCATCTCTCACAGTAGATCACAGACCATATCTCACAGTAGATCACACACCGTCTCTCACAGTAGATCACAGACCATATCTCACAGTAGATCACACACCGTCTCTCACAGTAGATCACAGGCCATCTCTCACAGTAGATCACACGCCATCTCTCACAGTAGATCACACACCGTATCTCACAGTAGATCACACACCATCTCTCACAGTAGATCACAGACTGTATCTCAGAGTGGATCACACAGGATCTCTCACAGTAGGTCACACACACCGTCTCTCACAGTAGATCATACACACCGTCTCTCACAGTAGATCACAGACTGTATCTCAGAGTGGATCACACAGGATCTCTCACAGTAGATCACACACCATATCTCACAGTAGATCACACACCGTCTCTCACAGTAGATCACACACCGTCTCTCTCACAGTAGATCACACACCGTCTCTCTCACAGTAGATCACACACCGTCTCTCACAGTAGATCACACACAGTCTCTCACAGTAGATCACACACCGTCTCTCTCACAGTAGATCACACACCATATCTCACTGTAGATCACACACCGTCTCTCTCACAGTAGATCACACCGTCTCTCACAGTAGATCACACACCGTCTCTCACAGTAGATCACACACCGTCTCTCACAGTAGATCACACACCGTCTCTCACAGTAGATCACACACCGTCTCTCTCACAGTAGATCACACACCGTCTCTCACAGTAGATCACACACAGTCTCTCTCAGTAGATCACACGCCGTCTCTCTCACAGTAGATCACGCACCATATCTCACAGTAGATCACGCACCGTCTCTCACAGTAGATCACACACCGTCTCTCACAGTAGATCACACACCGTCTCTCACAGTAGATCACACACCGTCTCTCACAGTAGATCACACACCGTCTCTCTCTGTAGATCACACACCGTCTCTCTCTGTAGATCACACACCGTCTCTCTCTGTAGATCACACACCGTCTCTCACAGTAGATCACACACCGTCTCTCACAGTAGATCACACACCGTCTCTCTCACAGTAGATCACAAACCGTCTTTCTCACAGTAGATCACACACCATCATTTACAGTAGATCACACACCATCTCTCTCTGTAGATCACACACACCATCTCTCACAGTAGATCACAGACAGTATCTCAGAGTGGATCACACACCGTCTCTCTCACTGTAGATCACACACCGTCTCTTTCACAGTAGATCACACACCGTCTCTCTCACAGTAGATCACACACCGTCTCTCTCACAGTAGATCACACACCGTCTCTCTCACAGTAGATCACACACCGTCTCTCTCACAGTAGATCACACACCGTCTCTCTCACAGTAGATCACACACCGTCTCTCTCACAGTAGATCATACACACCGTCTCTCTCACAGTAGATCTCACACCGTCTCTCTCACAGTAGATCACACACCGTCTCTCACAGTAGATCCCACACCGTCTCTCTCACAGTAGATCACACACACCGTCTCTCTCACAGTAGATCACACACACCGTCTCTCACAGTAGATCACACACCGTCTCTCTCACAGTAGATCACACACCATATCTCACAGTAGATCACACACCGTATCTCACAGTAGATCACACACCGTCTCTCACAGTAGATCACACACCATATCTCACAGTAGATCATACACACCGTCTCTCTCACAGTAGATCATACACACCGTCTCTCTCACAGTAGATCACACACCGTCTCTCACAGTAGATCACACACACCGTCTCTCACAGTAGATCACACACCGTCTCTCACAGTAGATCACACACCGTCTCTCACAGTAGATCACACACCGTCTCTCATAGTAGATCACACACCGTCTCTCACAGTAGATCACACACCGTCTCTCACAGTAGATCACAGACCATATCTCACAGATCACACACCGTCTCTCACAGTAGATCACACACAGTCTCTCACAGTAGATCACACACCATATCTCACAGCAGATCACACACCGTCTCTCACAGTAGATCACACACACCGTATCTCACAGTAGATCACACACACCGTATCTCACAGTAGATCACACACACCGTATCTCACAGTAGATCACACACACCGTATCTCACAGTAGATCACACACAGCCTTTCTCACAGTAGATCACACACAGCCTTTCTCACAGTAGATCACACACAGCCTTTCTCACAGTAGATCACACACAGCCTTTCTCACAGTAGATCACACACCGTCTTTCTCACAGTAGATCACACACCATCTCTCACAGTAGATCACAGACCATATCTCACAGTAGATCACACACCATATCTCACAGTAGATCACACACCATATCTCACAGTAGATCACACACAGCCTTTCTCACAGTAGATCACACACAGCCTTTCTCACAGTAGATCACACATCGTCTTTCTCACAGTAGATCACACACCATCTCTCACAGTAGATCACACACCGTCTCTCACAGTAGATCACACACCGTCTCTCTCTGTAGATCACACACCGTCTCTCTCTGTAGATCACACACCGTCTCTCTCTGTAGATCACACACCGTCTCTCACAGTAGATCACACACCGTCTCTCACAGTAGATCACACACCGTCTCTCTCACAGTAGATCACAAACCGTCTTTCTCACAGTAGATCACACACCATCATTTACAGTAGATCACACACCATCTCTCTCTGTAGATCACACACACCATCTCTCACAGTAGATCACAGACAGTATCTCAGAGTGGATCACACACCGTCTCTCTCACTGTAGATCACACACCGTCTCTCTCACAGTAGATCACACACCGTCTCTCTCACAGTAGATCACACACCGTCTCTCTCACAGTAGATCACACACCGTCTCTCTCACAGTAGATCACACACCGTCTCTCTCACAGTAGATCACACACCGTCTCTCTCACAGTAGATCACACACCGTCTCTCTCACAGTAGATCATACACACCGTCTCTCTCACAGTAGATCTCACACTGTCTCTCTCACAGTAGATCACACACCGTCTCTCACAGTAGATCCCACACCGTCTCTCTCACAGTAGATCGCACACCGTCTCTCTCACAGTAGATCGCACACCGTCTCTCACAGTAGATCACACACCGTCTCTCTCTGTAGATCACACACCGTCTCTCTCTGTAGATCACACACCGTCTCTCTCTGTAGATCACACACCGTCTCTCACAGTAGATCACACACCGTCTCTCACAGTAGATCACACACCGTCTCTCTCACAGTAGATCACAAACCGTCTTTCTCACAGTAGATCACACACCATCATTTACAGTAGATCACACACCATCTCTCTCTGTAGATCACACACACCATCTCTCACAGTAGATCACAGACAGTATCTCAGAGTGGATCACACACCGTCTCTCTCACTGTAGATCACACACCGTCTCTCTCACAGTAGATCACACACCGTCTCTCTCACAGTAGATCACACACCGTCTCTCTCACAGTAGATCACACACCGTCTCTCTCACAGTAGATCACACACCGTCTCTCTCACAGTAGATCACACACCGTCTCTCTCACAGTAGATCATACACACCGTCTCTCTCACAGTAGATCTCACACTGTCTCTCTCACAGTAGATCACACACCGTCTCTCACAGTAGATCCCACACCGTCTCTCTTACAGTAGATCGCACACCGTCTCTCTCACAGTAGATCGCACACCGTCTCTCTCACAGTAGATCGCACACCGTCTCTCTCACAGTAGATCGCACACTGTCTCTCTCACAGTAGATCGCACACCGTCTCTCTCACAGTAGATCACACACACCGTCTCTCTCACAGTAGATCACACACACCGTCTCTCTCACAGTAGATCACACACCATATCTCACAGTAGATCACACACACCGTCTCTCTCACAGTAGATCACACACCATATCTCACAGTAGATCACACACCGTCTCTCACAGTAGATCACACACCGTCTCTCTCACAGTAGATCACACACCGTATCTCACAGTAGATCACACACCGTATCTCACAGTAGATCACACACCGTCTCTCACAGTAGATCACACACCATATCTCACAGTAGATCATACACACCGTCTCTCTCACAGTAGATCACACACCGTCTCTCACAGTAGATCACACACACCGTCTCTCACAGTAGATCACACACCGTCTCTCACAGTAGATCACACACACCGTCTCTCACAGTAGATCACACACACCGTCTCTCACAGTAGATCACACACCGTCTCTCACAGTAGATCACACACCGTCTCTCACAGTAGATCACACACCGTCTCTCACAGTAGATCACAGACCATATCTCACAGATCACACACCGTCTCTCACAGTAGATCACACACAGTCTCTCACAGTAGATCACACACCGTCTCTCACAGTAGATCACACACCGTCTCTCACAGTAGATCACACACAGTCTCTCACAGTAGATCACACACCATATCTCACAGTAGATCACACACACCGTCTCTCACAGCAGATCACACACCGTCTCTCACAGTAGATCACACACACCGTATCTCACAGTAGATCACACACACCGTATCTCACAGTAGATCACACACACCGTATCTCACAGTAGATCACACACACCGTATCTCACAGTAGATCACACACCGTCTCTCACAGTAGATCACACACAGCCTTTCTCACAGTAGATCACACACAGCCTTTCTCACAGTAGATCACACACCGTCTTTCTCACAGTAGATCACACACCATCTCTCACAGTAGATCACAGACCATATCTCACAGTAGATCACACACCATATCTCACAGTAGATCACACACCATATCTCACAGTAGATCACACACAGCCTTTCTCACAGTAGATCACACACAGCCTTTCTCACAGTAGATCACACATAGTCTTTCTCACAGTAGATCACACACCATCTCTCACAGTAGATCACACACCATCTCTCACAGTAGATCACAGACTGTATCTCAGAGTGGATCACACGGGATCTCTCACAGTAGATCACACAGGATCTCTCACAGTAGATCACACACACAGTCTCTCACAGTAGATCACACACACAGTCTCTCACAGTAGATCACACACACCGTCTCTCACAGCAGATCACACACAGTCTCTCACAGTAGATCACACACCATCTCTCACAGTAGACCACACACTGTCTTTCTCGCAGTAGATCACACACCGTATCTCACAGTAGATCACACACACCGTCTCTCTCACAGTAGATCACACACAGTATCTCACAGTAGATCACACACCGTATCTCACAGTAGATCACACACACCGTATCTCACAGTAGATCACACACACCGTCTCTCACAGTAGATCACACACCATATCTCACAGTAGATCACACACACCGTCTCTCACAGTAGATCACACACACCATCTCCCACAGTAGATCACACGCCGTCTCTCTCACAGTAGATCACACACAGTCTCTCACAGTAGATCACACACCTTCTCTCACAGTAGATCACACACCGTCTCTCACACAGTAGATCACACACCATATCTCACAGTAGATCACAGACCGTATCTCACAGTAGATCACAGACCATCTCTTACAGTAGATCACACACCGTCTCTCTCTGTAGATCACACACCGTCTCTCACAGTAGATCACACACCATCTCTCACAGTAGATCACACACCGTCTCTCTCACAGTAGATCACACACCGTATCTCACAGTAGATCAAACACCGTCTCTCGCAGTAGATCACACACACCGTCTCTCGCAGTAGATCACACACACCATCTCTCACAGTAGATCACACACCATCTCTCACAGTAGATCACACACCATATCTCACAGTAGATCACACACACCGTCTCACAGTAGATCACACACCATCTCTCACAGTAGATCACAGACCATCTCTCACAGTAGATCACAGACCATATCTCACAGTAGATCACACACCGTCTCTCACAGTAGATCACAGACCATATCTCACAGTAGATCATACACCGTCTCTCACAGTAGATCACAGGCCATCTCTCACAGTAGATCACACGCCATCTCTCACAGTAGATCACACACCGTATCTCACAGTAGATCACACACCATCTCTCACAGTAGATCACAGACTGTATCTCAGAGTGGATCACACAGGATCTCTCACAGTAGGTCACACACACCGTCTCTCACAGTAGATCATACACACCGTCTCTCACAGTAGATCACAGACTGTATCTCAGAGTGGATCACACAGGATCTCTCACAGTAGGTCACACAGGATCTCTCACAGTAGATCACACACCATATCTCACAGTAGATCACACACCGTCTCTCACAGTAGATCACACACCGTCTCTCTCACAGTAGATCACACACCGTCTCTCTCACAGTAGATCACACACCGTCTCTCACAGTAGATCACACACAGTCTCTCACAGTAGATCACACACCGTCTCTCTCACAGTAGATCACACACCGTCTCTCTCACATTAGATCACACACCGTCTCTCTCACAGTAGATCACACACCGTCTCTCTCACAGTAGATCACACACCGTCTCTCACAGTAGATCACACACCGTCTCTCACAGTAGATCACACACCGTCTCTCACAGTACATCACACACCATCTCCCACAGTAGATCACACACCGTCTCTCTCACAGTAGATCGCACACCGTCTCTCTCACAGTAGATCGCACACCGTCTCTCTCACAGTAGATCGCACACAGTCTCTCTCACAGTAGATCACACACAGTCTCTCTCACAGTAGATCACACACACCGTCTCTCTCACAGTAGATCACACACACCGTCTCTCTCACAGTAGATCACACACCATATCTCACAGTAGATCACATACCATCTCTCACAGTAGATTACACACCGTATCTCACAGTAGATCACACACCGTCTCTCACAGTAGATCACACACCATCTCTCACACAGTAGATCACACGCCGTCTCTCTCACAGTAGATCACACACCATATCTCACAGTAGATCACACACCATCTCTCTCACAGTAGATGACACCGTCTCTCACAGTAGATCACACACCATATCTCACAGTAGATCACACACCGTATCTCACAGTAGATCACACACCGTCTCTCACAGTAGATCACACACCATCTCTCACAGTAGATCACACACCGTCTCTCTCGCAGTAGATCACACACCGTCTCTCACAGTAGATCACACACCGTCTCTCTCAGTAGATCACGCACCGTCTCTCTCACAGTAGATCACGCACCATATCTCACAGTAGATCACACACCGTCTCTCACAGTAGATCACACACCGTCTCTCTCACAGTAGATCACACAGTCTCTCACAGTAGATCACACACCGTCTCTCTCTGTAGATCACACACCGTCTCTCTCTGTAGATCACACACCGTCTCTCACAGTAGATCACACACCGTCTCTCACAGTAGATCACACACCGTCTCTCACAGTAGATCACACACCGTCTCTCTCACAGTAGATCACAAACCGTCTCTCACAGTAGATCACACACCGTCCCTCTCACAGTAGATCACACACCATCTCTCTCTGTAGATCACACACACCATCTCTCACAGTAGATCACACACCGTCTCTCTCACTGTAGATCACACACCGTCTCTCTCACAGTAGATCACACACCGTCTCTCTCACAGTAGATCACACACCGTCTCTCTCACAGTAGATCACACACCGTCTCTCTCACAGTAGATCACACACCGTCTCTCTCACAGTAGATCACACACCGTCTCTCACAGTAGATCACACACCGTCTCTCACAGTAGATCACAGACCGTAACTCACAGTAGATCACACACCGTCTCTCTCTGTAGATCAAACATTGTCTCTCACAGTAGATCACACACTGACTCTCACAGTAGATCTCACACTGTCTCTCACAGTAGATCACACACTGTCTCTCACAGTAGATCACACACTGACTCTCACAGTAGATCTCACACTGTCTCTCACTGTAGATCTCACACTGTCTCTCACTGTAGATCTCACACTGTCTCTCACAGTAGATCACACATAGTCTCTCTCACAGTAGATCTCACACTGTCTCTCACGGTAGATCACACACCGTCTCTCTCGCAGTAGATCACACACCGTCTCTCACAGTAGATCACACACCGTCTCTCTCAGTAGATCACGCACCGTCTCTCTCACAGTAGATCACGCACCATATCTCACAGTAGATCACACACCGTCTCTCACAGTAGATCACACACCGTCTCTCTCACAGTAGATCACACAGTCTCTCACAGTAGATCACACAGTCTCTCACAGTAGATCACACACCGTCTCTCTCTGTAGATCACACACCGTCTCTCTCTGTAGATCACACACCGTTTCTCACAGTAGATCACACACCGTCTCTCACAGTAGATCACACACCGTCTCTCACAGTAGATCACACACCGTCTCTCTCACAGTAGATCACAAACCGTCTCTCTCACAGTAGATCACACACCATCATTTACAGTAGATCACACACCATCTCTCTCTGTAGATCACACACACCATCTCTCACAGTAGATCACACACCGTCTCTCTCACAGTAGATCACACACCGTCTCTCTCACAGTAGATCACGCACCGTCTCTCTCACAGTAGATCACACACCGTCTCTCTCACAGTAGATCACACACCGTCTCTCTCACAGTAGATCACACACCGTCTCTCACAGTAGATCACACACCGTCTCTCACAGTAGATCACAGACCGTAACTCACAGTAGATCACACACCGTCTCTCTCTGTAGATCAAACATTGTCTCTCACAGTAGATCACACACTGACTCTCACAGTAGATCTCACACTGTATCTCACACTGTCTCTCACAGTAGATCACACACTGTCTCTCACAGTAGATCACACACTGACTCTCACAGTAGATCTCACACTGTCTCTCACTGTAGATCTCACACTGTCTCTCACTGTAGATCTCACACTGTCTCTCACAGTAGATCACACATAGTCTCTCTCACAGTAGATCTCACACTGTCTCTCACGGTAGATCTCACACTGTCTCTCACGGTAGATCTCACACTGTCTCTCACGGTAGATCACACAATGTCTCTCACAGTAGATCACACACTGACTTTCACAGTAGATCTCACACTGTCTCTCACAGTAGATCTCACATAGTCTCTCTCACAGTAGATCACACACCGTCTCTCACAGTAGATCACACACCGTCTTTCTCACAGTAGATCACACACCGTCTTTCTCACAGTAGATCACACACCGTCTTTCTCACAGTAGATCACACACCGTCTCTCACAGTAGATCACAGACCATCTCTCACAGTAGATCACAGACCATATCTCACAGTAGATCACAGACCATATCTCACAGTAGATCACAGACCATCTTTTACAGTAGATCACAGACCATATCTCACAGTAGATCACACACCATATCTCACAGTAGATCACACACCATATCTCACAGTAGATCACACACAGCCTTTCTCACAGTAGATCACACACAGCCTTTCTCACAGTAGATCACACATCGTCTTTCTCACAGTAGATCACACACCATCTCTCACAGTAGATCACACACCGTCTCTCACAGTAGATCACACACCGTCTCTCTCTGTAGATCACACACCGTCTCTCTCTGTAGATCACACACCGTCTCTCTCTGTAGATCACACACCGTCTCTCACAGTAGATCACACACCGTCTCTCACAGTAGATCACACACCGTCTCTCTCACAGTAGATCACAAACCGTCTTTCTCACAGTAGATCACACACCATCATTTACAGTAGATCACACACCATCTCTCTCTGTAGATCACACACACCATCTCTCACAGTAGATCACAGACAGTATCTCAGAGTGGATCACACACCGTCTCTCTCACTGTAGATCACACACCGTCTCTCTCACAGTAGATCACACACCGTCTCTCTCACAGTAGATCACACACCGTCTCTCTCACAGTAGATCACACACCGTCTCTCTCACAGTAGATCACACACCGTCTCTCTCACAGTAGATCACACACCGTCTCTCTCACAGTAGATCATACACACCGTCTCTCTCACAGTAGATCTCACACTGTCTCTCTCACAGTAGATCACACACCGTCTCTCTCACAGTAGATCACACACCGTCTCTCTCACAGTAGATCACACACCGTCTCTCTCACAGTAGATCACACACCGTCTCTCTCACAGTAGATCACACACCGTCTCTCTCACAGTAGATCATACACACCGTCTCTCTCACAGTAGATCTCACACTGTCTCTCTCACAGTAGATCACACACCGTCTCTCACAGTAGATCCCACACCGTCTCTCTTACAGTAGATCGCACACCGTCTCTCTCACAGTAGATCGCACACCGTCTCTCTCACAGTAGATCGCACACCGTCTCTCTCACAGTAGATCGCACACTGTCTCTCTCACAGTAGATCACACACCGTCTCTCTCACAGTAGATCACACACACCGTCTCTCTCACAGTAGATCACACACACCGTCTCTCTCACAGTAGATCACACACCATATCTCACAGTAGATCACACACACCGTCTCTCTCACAGTAGATCACACACCATATCTCACAGTAGATCACACACCGTCTCTCACAGTAGATCACACACCGTCTCTCTCACAGTAGATCACACACCGTATCTCACAGTAGATCACACACCGTATCTCACAGTAGATCACACACCGTCTCTCACAGTAGATCACACACCATATCTCACAGTAGATCATACACACCGTCTCTCTCACAGTAGATCACACACCGTCTCTCACAGTAGATCACAGACCATATCTCACAGATCACACACCGTCTCTCACAGTAGATCACACACAGTCTCTCACAGTAGATCACACACCGTCTCTCACAGTAGATCACACACCGTCTCTCACAGTAGATCACACACAGTCTCTCACAGTAGATCACACACCATATCTCACAGTAGATCACACACACCGTCTCTCACAGCAGATCACACACCGTCTCTCACAGTAGATCACACACACCGTATCTCACAGTAGATCACACACACCGTATCTCACAGTAGATCACACACACCGTATCTCACAGTAGATCACACACCGTCTCTCACAGTAGATCACACACAGCCTTTCTCACAGTAGATCACACACAGCCTTTCTCACAGTAGATCACACACAGCCTTTCTCACAGTAGATCACACACCGTCTTTCTCACAGTAGATCACACACCATCTCTCACAGTAGATCACAGACCATATCTCACAGTAGATCACACACCATATCTCACAGTAGATCACACACCATATCTCACAGTAGATCACACACAGCCTTTCTCACAGTAGATCACACACAGCCTTTCTCACAGTAGATCACACATAGTCTTTCTCACAGTAGATCACACACCATCTCTCACAGTAGATCACACACCATCTCTCACAGTAGATCACAGACTGTATCTCAGAGTGGATCACACGGGATCTCTCACAGTAGATCACACAGGATCTCTCACAGTAGATCACACACACAGTCTCTCACAGTAGATCACACACACAGTCTCTCACAGTAGATCACACACACCGTCTTTCACAGCAGATCACACACAGTCTCTCACAGTAGATCACACACCATCTCTCACAGTAGACCACACACTGTCTTTCTCGCAGTAGATCACACACCGTATCTCACAGTAGATCACACACACCGTCTCTCTCACAGTAGATCACACACAGTATCTCACAGTAGATCACACACTGTCTCTCACAGTAGATCACACATAGTCTCTCTCACAGTAGATCTCACACTGTCTCTCACGGTAGATCACACACCGTCTCTCTCGCAGTAGATCACACACCGTCTCTCACAGTAGATCACACACCGTCTCTCTCAGTAGATCACGCACCGTCTCTCTCACAGTAGATCACGCACCATATCTCACAGTAGATCACACACCGTCTCTCACAGTAGATCACACACCGTCTCTCACAGTAGATCACACACCGTCTCTCTCACAGTAGATCACACAGTCTCTCACAGTAGATCACACAGTCTCTCACAGTAGATCACACACCGTCTCTCTCTGTAGATCACACACCGTCTCTCTCTGTAGATCACACACCGTTTCTCACAGTAGATCACACACCGTCTCTCACAGTAGATCACACACCGTCTCTCACAGTAGATCACACACCGTCTCTCTCACAGTAGATCACAAACCGTCTCTCTCACAGTAGATCACACACCATCATTTACAGTAGATCACACACCATCTCTCTCTGTAGATCACACACACCATCTCTCACAGTAGATCACACACCGTCTCTCTCACTGTAGATCACACACCGTCTCTCTCACAGTAGATCACACACTGTCTCTCTCACAGTAGATCACACACCGTCTCTCTCACAGTAGATCACACACCGTCTCTCTCACAGTAGATCACACACCGTCTCTCTCACAGTAGATCACACACCGTCTCTCTCACAGTAGATCACACACCGTCTCTCTCACAGTAGATCACACACCGTCTCTCACAGTAGATCACACACCGTCTCTCACAGTAGATCACAGACCGTAACTCACAGTAGATCACACACCGTCTCTCTCTGTAGATCAAACATTGTCTCTCACAGTAGATCACACACTGACTCTCACAGTAGATCTCACACTGTCTCTCACAGTAGATCACACACTGACTCTCACAGTAGATCTCACACTGTCTCTCACTGTAGATCTCACACTGTCTCTCACTGTAGATCTCACACTGTCTCTCACAGTAGATCACACATAGTCTCTCTCACAGTAGATCTCACACTGTCTCTCACGGTAGATCTCACACTGTCTCTCACGGTAGATCTCACACTGTCTCTCACGGTAGATCACACAATGTCTCTCACGGTAGATCACACACTGACTTTCACAGTAGATCTCACACTGTCTCTCACAGTAGATCTCACATAGTCTCTCTCACAGTAGATCACACACCGTCTCTCACAGTAGATCACACACCGTCTTTCTCACAGTAGATCACACACCGTCTTTCTCACAGTAGATCACACACCGTCTTTCTCACAGTAGATCACACACCGTCTCTCACAGTAGATCACAGACCATCTCTCACAGTAGATCACAGACCATATCTCACAGTAGATCACAGACCATATCTCACAGTAGATCACAGACCATCTTTTACAGTAGATCACACACACCATCTCTCACAGTAGATCACAGACCGTATCTCAGAGTGGATCACAGACCATCTCTCTCACAGTAGATCACACACACAGTCTCTCACAGTAGATCACACACCATCTCCCACAGTAGATCACACACACCGTATCTCACAGTAGATCACACACCATCTCCCACAGTAGATCACACACCGTCTCTCTCACAGTAGATCACGCACCATATCTCACAGTAGATCACACACCGTCTCTCACAGTAGATCACACACCGTCTCTCTCACAGTAGATCACACAGTCTCTCACAGTAGATCACACAGTCTCTCACAGTAGATCACACACCGTCTCTCTCTGTAGATCACACACCGTCTCTCTCTGTAGATCACACACCGTTTCTCACAGTAGATCACACACCGTCTCTCACAGTAGATCACACACCGTCTCTCACAGTAGATCACACACCGTCTCTCTCACAGTAGATCACACACCGTCTCTCTCACAGTAGATCACAAACCGTCTCTCTCACAGTAGATCACACACCATCATTTACAGTAGATCACACACCATCTCTCTCTGTAGATCACACACACCATCTCTCACAGTAGATCACACACCGTCTCTCTCACTGTAGATCACACACCGTCTCTCTCACAGTAGATCACACACCGTCTCTCTCACAGTAGATCACACACCGTCTCTCTCACAGTAGATCACACACCGTCTCTCTCACAGTAGATCACACACCGTCTCTCTCACAGTAGATCACACACCGTCTCTCTCACAGTAGATCACACACCGTCTCTCTCACAGTAGATCACACACCGTCTCTCACAGTAGATCACACACCGTCTCTCACAGTAGATCACAGACCGTAACTCACAGTAGATCACACACCGTCTCTCTCTGTAGATCAAACATTGTCTCTCACAGTAGATCACACACTGACTCTCACAGTAGATCTCACACTGTATCTCACACTGTCTCTCACAGTAGATCACACACTGTCTCTCACAGTAGATCACACACTGACTCTCACAGTAGATCTCACACTGTCTCTCACTGTAGATCTCACACTGTCTCTCACAGTAGATCACACACTGTCTCTCACAGTAGATCACACACCGTCTCTCACAGTAGATCACAGACCGTAACTCACAGTAGATCAAACACCGTCTCTCTCTGTAGATCAAACGTTGTCTCTCACAGTAGATCACACACCGACTCTCACAGTAGATCTCACACTGTCTCTCACAGTAGATCACACACTGTCTCTCACAGATCACACACGGACTCTCACAGTAGATCACACACTGACTCTCACAGTAGATCTCACACTGTCTCTCACAGTAGATCACACATAGTCTCTCTCACAGTAGATCTCACACTGTCTCTCACAGTAGATCTCACATAGTCTCTCTCACAGTAGATCACACATCGTCTCTCACAGTAGATCACACATGGACTCACAGTAAATCACACACCGTCTCTCTCACAGTAGATCACACACCACCTCTCACAGTAGATCACAGACCGTATCTCAGAGTGGATCACACACCGTATCTCAGAGTGGATCACACACCATCTCTCTCAGTAGATCACACACCATCTCTCACAGTAGATCACACACCATCTCACAGTAGATCACACACCGTCTCTCACAGTAGATCACACACCGTCTTTCTCACAGTAGATCACACACCGTCTTTCTCATAGTAGATCACACACCGTCTTTCTCACAGTAGATCACAGACCGTCTCTCACAGTAGATCACAGACCGTCTCTCACAGTAGATCACAGACCGTCTCTCACAGTAGATCACAGACCATCTCTCACAGTAGATCACACACCATCTCTCACAGTAGATCACAGACCGTATCTCAGAGTGGATCACAGACCGTCTCTCTCACAGTAGATCACACACCATCTCTCACAGTAGATCACAGACCATATCTCACAGTAGATCACACACCATCTCTCACAGTAGATCACAGACCGTATCTCAGAGTGGATCACAGACCATCTCTCTCACAGTAGATCACACACACCGTCTCTCACAGTAGATCACACACCATCTCCCACAGTAGATCACACACACCGTATCTCACAGTAGATCACACACACCATCTCCCACAGTAGATCACACGCCGTCTCTCTCACAGTAGATCACACACCGTCTCTCACAGTAGATCACACACCATATCTCACAGTAGATCACACACCGTCTCTCACAGTAGATCACACACCGTCTCTCTCACAGTAGATCACACACCGTCTCAAGTAGATCTCACGCTGCCTCTCACAGTAGATCACACACCGTCTCTCACAGTAGATCACAGACCATATCTCACAGATCACACACCGTCTCTCACAGTAGATCACACACAGTCTCTCACAGTAGATCACACACCGTCTCTCACAGTAGATCACACACCGTCTCTCACAGTAGATCACACACAGTCTCTCACAGTAGATCACACACAGTCTCTCACAGTAGATCACACACCATATCTCACAGTAGATCACACACACCGTCTCTCACAGCAGATCACACACCGTCTCTCACAGTAGATCACACACACCGTATCTCACAGTAGATCACACACACCGTATCTCACAGTAGATCACACACACCGTATCTCACAGTAGATCACACACACCGTATCTCACAGTAGATCACACACCGTCTCTCACAGTAGATCACACACAGCCTTTCTCACAGTAGATCACACACAGCCTTTCTCACAGTAGATCACACACAGCCTTTCTCACAGTAGATCACACACCGTCTTTCTCACAGTAGATCACACACCATCTCTCACAGTAGATCACAGACCATATCTCACAGTAGATCACACACCATATCTCACAGTAGATCACACACCATATCTCACAGTAGATCACACACAGCCTTTCTCACAGTAGATCACACACAGCCTTTCTCACAGTAGATCACACATAGTCTTTCTCACAGTAGATCACACACCATCTCTCACAGTAGATCACACACCATCTCTCACAGTAGATCACAGACTGTATCTCAGAGTGGATCACACGGGATCTCTCACAGTAGATCACACAGGATCTCTCACAGTAGATCACACACACAGTCTCTCACAGTAGATCACACACACAGTCTCTCACAGTAGATCACACACACCGTCTCTCACAGCAGATCACACACAGTCTCTCACAGTAGATCACACACCATCTCTCACAGTAGACCACACACTGTCTTTCTCGCAGTAGATCACACACCGTATCTCACAGTAGATCACACACACCGTCTCTCTCACAGTAGATCACACACAGTATCTCACAGTAGATCACACACTGTCTCTCACAGTAGATCACACATAGTCTCTCTCACAGTAGATCTCACACTGTCTCTCACGGTAGATCACACACCGTCTCTCTCGCAGTAGATCACACACCGTCTCTCACAGTAGATCACACACCGTCTCTCTCAGTAGATCACGCACCGTCTCTCTCACAGTAGATCACGCACCATATCTCACAGTAGATCACACACCGTCTCTCACAGTAGATCACACACCGTCTCTCACAGTAGATCACACACCGTCTCTCTCACAGTAGATCACACAGTCTCTCACAGTAGATCACACAGTCTCTCACAGTAGATCACACACCGTCTCTCTCTGTAGATCACACACCGTCTCTCTCTGTAGATCACACACCGTTTCTCACAGTAGATCACACACCGTCTCTCACAGTAGATCACACACCGTCTCTCACAGTAGATCACACACCGTCTCTCTCACAGTAGATCACAAACCGTCTCTCTCACAGTAGATCACACACCATCATTTACAGTAGATCACACACCATCTCTCTCTGTAGATCACACACACCATCTCTCACAGTAGATCACACACCGTCTCTCTCACTGTAGATCACACACCGTCTCTCTCACAGTAGATCACACACTGTCTCTCTCACAGTAGATCACACACCGTCTCTCTCACAGTAGATCACACACCGTCTCTCTCACAGTAGATCACACACCGTCTCTCTCACAGTAGATCACACACCGTCTCTCTCACAGTAGATCACACACCGTCTCTCACAGTAGATCACACACCGTCTCTCACAGTAGATCACAGACCGTAACTCACAGTAGATCACACACCGTCTCTCTCTGTAGATCAAACATTGTCTCTCACAGTAGATCACACACTGACTCTCACAGTAGATCTCACACTGTATCTCACACTGTCTCTCACAGTAGATCACACACTGTCTCTCACAGTAGATCACACACTGACTCTCACAGTAGATCTCACACTGTCTCTCACTGTAGATCTCACACTGTCTCTCACTGTAGATCTCACACTGTCTCTCACAGTAGATCACACATAGTCTCTCTCACAGTAGATCTCACACTGTCTCTCACGGTAGATCTCACACTGTCTCTCACGGTAGATCTCACACTGTCTCTCACGGTAGATCACACAATGTCTCTCACGGTAGATCACACACTGACTTTCACAGTAGATCTCACACTGTCTCTCACAGTAGATCTCACATAGTCTCTCTCACAGTAGATCACACACCGTCTCTCACAGTAGATCACACACCGTCTTTCTCACAGTAGATCACACACCGTCTTTCTCACAGTAGATCACACACCGTCTTTCTCACAGTAGATCACACACCGTCTCTCACAGTAGATCACAGACCATCTCTCACAGTAGATCACAGACCATATCTCACAGTAGATCACAGACCATATCTCACAGTAGATCACAGACCATCTTTTACAGTAGATCACACACACCATCTCTCACAGTAGATCACAGACCGTATCTCAGAGTGGATCACAGACCATCTCTCTCACAGTAGATCACACACACAGTCTCTCACAGTAGATCACACACCATCTCCCACAGTAGATCACACACACCGTATCTCACAGTAGATCACACACCATCTCCCACAGTAGATCACACACCGTCTCTCTCACAGTAGATCACGCACCATATCTCACAGTAGATCACACACCGTCTCTCACAGTAGATCACACACCGTCTCTCTCACAGTAGATCACACAGTCTCTCACAGTAGATCACACAGTCTCTCACAGTAGATCACACACCGTCTCTCTCTGTAGATCACACACCGTCTCTCTCTGTAGATCACACACCGTTTCTCACAGTAGATCACACACCGTCTCTCACAGTAGATCACACACCGTCTCTCACAGTAGATCACACACCGTCTCTCTCACAGTAGATCACACACCGTCTCTCTCACAGTAGATCACAAACCGTCTCTCTCACAGTAGATCACACACCATCATTTACAGTAGATCACACACCATCTCTCTCTGTAGATCACACACACCATCTCTCACAGTAGATCACACACCGTCTCTCTCACTGTAGATCACACACCGTCTCTCTCACAGTAGATCACACACCGTCTCTCTCACAGTAGATCACACACCGTCTCTCTCACAGTAGATCACACACCGTCTCTCTCACAGTAGATCACACACCGTCTCTCTCACAGTAGATCACACACCGTCTCTCTCACAGTAGATCACACACCGTCTCTCACAGTAGATCACACACCGTCTCTCACAGTAGATCACAGACCGTAACTCACAGTAGATCACACACCGTCTCTCTCTGTAGATCAAACATTGTCTCTCACAGTAGATCACACACTGACTCTCACAGTAGATCTCACACTGTATCTCACACTGTCTCTCACAGTAGATCACACACTGTCTCTCACAGTAGATCACACACTGACTCTCACAGTAGATCTCACACTGTCTCTCACTGTAGATCTCACACTGTCTCTCACAGTAGATCACACACTGTCTCTCACAGTAGATCACACACCGTCTCTCACAGTAGATCACAGACCGTAACTCACAGTAGATCAAACACCGTCTCTCTCTGTAGATCAAACGTTGTCTCTCACAGTAGATCACACACCGACTCTCACAGTAGATCTCACACTGTCTCTCACAGTAGATCACACACTGTCTCTCACAGATCACACACGGACTCTCACAGTAGATCACACACTGACTCTCACAGTAGATCTCACACTGTCTCTCACAGTAGATCACACATAGTCTCTCTCACAGTAGATCTCACACTGTCTCTCACAGTAGATCTCACATAGTCTCTCTCACAGTAGATCACACATCGTCTCTCACAGTAGATCACACATGGACTCACAGTAAATCACACACCGTCTCTCTCACAGTAGATCACACACCACCTCTCACAGTAGATCACAGACCGTATCTCAGAGTGGATCACACACCGTATCTCAGAGTGGATCACACACCATCTCTCTCAGTAGATCACACACCATCTCTCACAGTAGATCACACACCATCTCACAGTAGATCACACACCGTCTCTCACAGTAGATCACACACCGTCTTTCTCACAGTAGATCACACACCGTCTTTCTCATAGTAGATCACACACCGTCTTTCTCACAGTAGATCACAGACCGTCTCTCACAGTAGATCACAGACCGTCTCTCACAGTAGATCACAGACCGTCTCTCACAGTAGATCACAGACCATCTCTCACAGTAGATCACACACCATCTCTCACAGTAGATCACAGACCGTATCTCAGAGTGGATCACAGACCGTCTCTCTCACAGTAGATCACACACCATCTCTCACAGTAGATCACAGACCATATCTCACAGTAGATCACACACCATCTCTCACAGTAGATCACAGACCGTATCTCAGAGTGGATCACAGACCATCTCTCTCACAGTAGATCACACACACCGTCTCTCACAGTAGATCACACACCATCTCCCACAGTAGATCACACACACCGTATCTCACAGTAGATCACACACACCATCTCCCACAGTAGATCACACGCCGTCTCTCTCACAGTAGATCACACACCGTCTCTCACAGTAGATCACACACCATATCTCACAGTAGATCACACACCGTCTCTCACAGTAGATCACACACCGTCTCTCTCACAGTAGATCACACACCGTCTCAAGTAGATCTCACGCTGCCTCTCACAGTAGATCACACACTCCGTCTCGCTCACAGTAGATGACACACTGACTCTGACGGTAGATCTCACACTGCCTCTCACAGTAGATCACACACCGTCTCTCTCACAGTAGATCACACACCGTCTCTCTCACAGTAGATCACACACCGTCTCTCACACAGTAGATCACACACCGTCTCTCACTCAGTAGATCACACACCGTATCTCACAGTAGATCACACACAGTCTCTCTCACAGTAGATCACACACCGTATCTCACAGTAGATCACACACAGTCTCTCTCACAGTAGATCACACACCATATCTCACAGTAGATCACACACCGTCTCTCACACAGTAGATCACACACCGTCTCTCACAGTAGATCACACACCGTCTCTCACAGTAGATGACACACCGTCTCTCACAGTAGATCACACCGTCTCAAGTAGATCTCACGCTGCCTCTCACAGTAGATCACACACGCCGTCTCGCTCACAGTAGATGACACACTGACTCTCACGGTAGATCTCACACTGCCTCTCACAGTAGATCACACACAGTCTCTCTCACAGTAGATCACACCGTCTCTCACAGTAGATCACATGCAGTCTCTCTCAGTAGATCACACACCGTATCACACAGTAGATCACGCACCATCTCTCTCACAGTAGATCACACGCAGTCTCTCTCAGTAGATCACACGCAGTCTCTCTCACAGTAGATCACACACCATCTCTCACAGTAGATCACACAAGCCTTTCTCACAGTAGATCACACACCATCTCTCACAGTAGATCACAGACCGTATCTCAGAATGGATCAC
Organism: Hemitrygon akajei; assembly: GCF_048418815.1. Classification (NCBI taxonomy): domain Eukaryota; kingdom Metazoa; phylum Chordata; class Chondrichthyes; order Myliobatiformes; family Dasyatidae; genus Hemitrygon; species Hemitrygon akajei. The sequence continues at coordinate 6,973,050 of NC_133132.1, read as the reverse complement.
ACACTGTATCTCAGAGTGGATCACACACCATCTCACAGTAGATCACACACCATCTCACAGTAGATCACACACAGCCTTTCTCACAGTAGATCACACACCATCTTTTACAGTAGATCACAGACCGTATCTCACAGTAGATCACAGACCGTATCTCAGAGTGGATCACACACCCTCTCTCACTGTAGATCACACACCGTCTCTCTCACAGTAGATCACACACCGTCTCTCTCACAGTAGATCACACACCATCTCTCACAGTAGATCACACACCGTATCTCACAGTGGATCACACACCGTATCTCACATTAGATCACACACAGTCTCTCTCAGTAGATCACACACAGTCTCTCTCAGTAGATCACACGCAGTCTCTCTCAGTAGATCACACACCGTCTCTCTCTGTAGATCACACACCGTCTCTCTCTGTAGATCAGACACCGTCTCTCTCTGTAGATCACACACCGTCTCTCACAGTAGATCACAGACTGTATCTCACAGTAGATCACACACAGTTTCTCACAGTAGATCACACACCGTCTCTCACAGTAGATCACACACCGTCTCAAGTAGATCTCACGCTGCCTCTCACAGTAGATCACACACGCCGTCTCGCTCACAGTAGATGACACACTGACTCTCACGGTAGATCTCACACTGCCTCTCACAGTAGATCACACACCGTCTCTCTCACAGTAGATAACACACCGTCTCTCTCACAGTAGATCACACACCGTCTCTCACAGTAGATCACACACTGTCTCTCACAGTAGATCACACACCGTCTCTCACACAGTAGATCACACACCGTCTCTCACACAGTAGATCACACACCGTATCCACAGTAGATCACACACAGTCTCTCTCACAGTAGATCACACACCGTATCCCACAGTAGATCACACACAGTCTCTCTCACAGTAGATCACACACCATATCTCACAGTAGATCACACACCGTCTCTCACACAGTAGATCACACACTGCCTCTCACAGTAGATCACACACCGTCTCTCTCACAGTAGATCACACACCGTCTCTCTCACAGTAGATCACACACCATCTCTCACAGTAGATCACACACCGTATCTCACAGTGGATCACACACCGTATCTCACATTAGATCACACACAGTCTCTCTCAGTAGATCACACACAGTCTCTCTCAGTAGATCACACGCAGTCTCTCTCAGTAGATCACACACCGTCTCTCTCTGTAGATCACACACCGTCTCTCTCTGTAGATCAGACACCGTCTCTCTCTGTAGATCACACACCGTCTCTCACAGTAGATCACAGACTGTATCTCACAGTAGATCACACACAGTTTCTCACAGTAGATCACACACCGTCTCTCACAGTAGATCACACACCGTCTCAAGTAGATCTCACGCTGCCTCTCACAGTAGATCACACACGCCGTCTCGCTCACAGTAGATGACACACTGACTCTCACGGTAGATCTCACACTGCCTCTCACAGTAGATCACACACCGTCTCTCTCACAGTAGATAACACACCGTCTCTCTCACAGTAGATCACACACCGTCTCTCACAGTAGATCACACACTGTCTCTCACAGTAGATCACACACCGTCTCTCACACAGTAGATCACACACCGTCTCTCACACAGTAGATCACACACCGTATCCACAGTAGATCACACACAGTCTCTCTCACAGTAGATCACACACCGTATCCCACAGTAGATCACACACAGTCTCTCTCACAGTAGATCACACACCATATCTCACAGTAGATCACACACCGTCTCTCACACAGTAGATCACACAACGTCTCTCACAGTAGATCACACACCGATTCTCACAGTAGATCACACCGTCTCAAGTAGATCTCACGCTGCCTCTCACAGTAGATCACACACGCCGTCTCGCTCACAGTAGATGACACACTGACTCTCACGGTAGATCTCACACTGCCTCTCACAGTAGATCACACACAGTCTCTCTCACAGTAGATCACACCGTCTCTCACAGTAGATCACATGCAGTCTCTCTCAGTAGATCACACACCGTATCACACAGTAGATCACGCACCATCTCTCTCACAGTAGATCACACGCAGTCTCTCTCAGTAGATCACACGCAGGTCTCTCTCAGTAGATCACACGCTGTCTCTCTCACAGTAGATCACACACCGCCTCTCTCACAGTAGATCACACACCGCCTCTCTCACAGTAGATCACACACCGTCTCTCTCAGTAGATCACACACCGTGTCTCACAGTAGATCACACGCAGTGTCTCACAGTAGATCACACACCGACTCTTACAGTAGATCACACACCGACTCTCACAGTAGATCACACACCGTATCTCACAGTGGATCACACACCGTATCTCACATTAGATCACACACAGTCTCTCTCAGTAGATCACACACAGTTTCTCACAGTAGATCACACACCGTCTCTCACAGTAGATCACACACTGTCTCAAGTAGATCTCACGCTGCCTCTCACAGTAGATCACACACGCCGTCTCGCTCACAGTAGATGACACACTGACTCTCACGGTAGATCTCACACTGCCTCTCACAGTAGATCACACACCGTCTCTCTCACAGTAGATAACACACCGTCTCTCTCACAGTAGATCACACACCGTCTCTCACAGTAGATCACACACTGTCTCTCACAGTAGATCACACACCGTCTCTCACACAGTAGATCACACACCGTCTCTCACACAGTAGATCACACACCGTATCCACAGTAGATCACACACAGTCTCTCTCACAGTAGATCACACACCGTATCCCACAGTAGATCACACACAGTCTCTCTCACAGTAGATCACACACCATATCTCACAGTAGATCACACACCGTCTCTCACACAGTAGATCACACACCGTCTCTCACAGTAGATCACACACCGATTCTCACAGTAGATCACACCGTCTCAAGTAGATCTCACGCTGCCTCTCACAGTAGATCACACACGCCGTCTCGCTCACAGTAGATGACACACTGACTCTCACGGTAGATCTCACACTGCCTCTCACAGTAGATCACACACAGTCTCTCTCACAGTAGATCACACCGTCTCTCACAGTAGATCACATGCAGTCTCTCTCAGTAGATCACACACCGTATCACACAGTAGATCACGCACCATCTCTCTCACAGTAGATCACACGCAGTCTCTCTCAGTAGATCACACGCAGGTCTCTCTCAGTAGATCACACGCTGTCTCTCTCACAGTAGATCACACACCGCCTCTCTCACAGTAGATCACACACCGCCTCTCTCACAGTAGATCACACACCGTCTCTCTCAGTAGATCACACACCGTGTCTCACAGTAGATCACACGCAGTGTCTCACAGTAGATCACACACCGACTCTTACAGTAGATCACACACCGACTCTCACAGTAGATCACACACCGTATCTCACAGTGGATCACACACCGTATCTCACATTAGATCACACACAGTCTCTCTCAGTAGATCACACACAGTCTCTCTCAGTAGATCACACACCGTCTCTCACAGTAGATCACACACAGTCTCTCACTGACTATACAGTGCACACTGACCCTCACTGATTATACAGGTCACATGGTCTTTCAGTGACTATACAGTGCACACCGTCTCTCACTGACTATACAGTGCACACTGACCCTCACTGACTATACAGTGCACACTGACCCTCACTGATTATACAGGTCACATGGTCTTTCAGTGACTATACAGTGCACACCGTCTCTCGCTGACTATACAGTGCACACTAACCCTCACTGACTATACAGTGCACACTGTCTCTCACTGATTATACAGGTCAGGTCACCTGACTGTACAGTGCACACTGTCTCTCACTGGTTGTACAGTGCACACTGTCTCTCAGTGACTATACAGTGCACACTGACCCCCACTGACTACACAGTGCACACTGACCCTCACTGATTATACAGGTCACATGGTCTTTCAGTGACTATACAGTGCACACCGTCTCTCGCTGACTATACAGTGCACACTAACCCTCACTGATTATACAGTTCACACTAACCCTCACTGATTATACAGTGCACACTGTCTCTCACTGACTATACAGTGCACACTAACCCTCACTGATTATACAGTGCACACTGTCTCTCACTGACTATACAGGGCACACTGACCCTCACTGATTATACAGGTCACATGGTCTTTCAGTGACTATACAGTGCACACCGTCTCTCACTGACTATACAGTGCACACTGACCCTCACTGATTATACAGTGTACACTGTCTCTCACTGACTATACAGTGCACACTGTCTCTCACTGACTATACAGGGCACTCTGACCCTCACTGATTATACAGGTCACATGGTCTTTCAGTGACTATACAGTGCACACTGACCCTCACTGATTATACAGGTCACATGGGCTTGCTCTGACTGTACAGTGCACACTGACCCTCACTGACTGTACAGTGCACACTGACCCTCACTGATTATACAGGTCACATGGGCTTGCTCTGACTGTACAGTGCACACTGACCCTCACTGACTGTACAGTGCACACTGACCCTCACTGACTGTACAGTGCACACTGACCCTCACTGACTATACAGTGCACACTGTCTCTCAGTGACTATACAGTGCACACTGACCCTCACTGATTATACAGTGCACACTGTCTCTCACTGACTATACAGTGCACACTGACCCTCACTGACTATACAGTGCACACTGTCTCTCACTGACTATACAGTGCACACTGACCCTCACTGATTATACAGTGCACACTGTCTCTCACTGACTATACAGTGCACACTGACCCTCACTGACTATACAGTGCACACTGTCTCTCACTGACTATACAGTGCACACTGACCCTCACTGACTATACAGTGCACACTGACCCTCACTGACTATACAGTGCACACTGTCTCTCACTGACTATACAGTGCACACTGACCCTCACTGATTATACAGTGCACACTGTCTCTCACTGACTATACAGTGCACACTAACCCTCACTGATTATACAGTGCACACTGTCTCTCACTGACTGTACAGTGCACTCTGACCCTCGCTGACTGTACAGTGCAACTGACCCTCACTGATTATACAGTGCACATGGTCTTTCAGTGACTATACAGTGCACACCGTCTCTCGCTGACTATACAGTGCACACTGTCTCTCACTGACTATACAGTGCACACTGACCCTCACTGATTATACAGGTCACATGGGCTTGCTCTGACTGTACAGTGCACACTGACCCTCACTGACTGTACAGTGCACACTGACCCTCACTGACTATACAGTGCACACTGTCTCTCAGTGACTATACAGTGCACACTGACCCTCACTGATTATACAGTGCACACTGTCTCTCACTGACTATACAGTGCACACTGACCCTCACTGACTATACAGTGCACACTAACCCTCACTGACTGTACAGTGCACACTGACCCTCACTGACTGTACAGTGCACACTGACCCTCACTGACTGTACAGTGCACACTGTCTCTCACTGACTATACAGTGCACACTGACCCTCACTGACTATACAGTGCACACTGTCTCTCACTGACTATACAGTGCACACTAACCCTCACTGATTATACAGTGCACACTGTCTCTCACTGACTGTACAGTGCACTCTGACCCTCGCTGACTGTACAGTGCAACTGACCCTCACTGATTATACAGTGCACATGGTCTTTCAGTGACTATACAGTGCACACCGTCTCACGCTGACTATACAGTGCACACTGTCTCTCACTGACTATACAGTGCACACTGACCCTCACTGATTATACAGGTCACATGGGCTTGCTCTGACTGTACAGTGCACACTGACCCTCACTGACTGTACAGTGCACACTGACCCTCACTGACTATACAGTGCACACTGTCTCTCAGTGACTATACAGTGCACACTGACCCTCACTGATTATACAGTGCACACTGTCTCTCACTGACTATACAGTGCACACTGACCCTCACTGACTATACAGTGCACACTGTCTCTCAGTGACTATACAGTGCACACTGACCCTCACTGACTATACAGTGCACACTGTCTCTCACTGACTATACAGTGCACACTGACCCTCACTGATTATACAGTGCACACTGTCTCTCACTGACTATACAGTGCACACTAACCCTCACTGATTATACAGTGCACACTGTCTCTCACTGACTGTACAGTGCACTCTGACCCTCGCTGACTGTACAGTGCAACTGACCCTCACTGATTATACAGTGCACATGGTCTTTCAGTGACTATACAGTGCACACCGTCTCTCGCTGACTATACAGTGCACACTGTCTCTCACTGACTATACAGTGCACACTGACCCTCACTGATTATACAGGTCACATGGGCTTGCTCTGACTGTACAGTGCACACTGACCCTCAGTGACTGTACAGTGCACACTGACCCTCACTGACTATACAGTGCACACTGTCTCTCAGTGACTATACAGTGCACACTGACCCTCACTGACTATACAGTGCACACTGTCTCTCACTGACTATACAGTGCACACTGACCCTCACTGATTATACAGTGCACACGGTCTCTCACTGACTATACAGTGCACACTGTCTCTCAGTGACTATACAGTGCACACTGTCTCTCACTGACTATACAGTGCACACTGACCCTAACTGATTATACAGTGCACACTGTCTCTCAGTGACTATACAGTGCACACTGACCCTCACTGATTATACAGTGCACACTGTCTCTCACTGACTATACAGTGCACACTGACCCTCACTGATTATACAGTGCACACTGTCTCTCACTGACTATACAGTGCACACTGTCTCTCACTGACTATACAGTGCACACTGACCCTCACTGATTATACAGGTCACATGGGCTTGCTGTGACTATATAGTGCACACTGACCCTCACTGATTATACAGGTCACATGGGCTTGCTCTGACTATACAGTGCACACTGACCCTCATTGACTGTACAGTGCACACTGACCCTCACTGACTGTACAGTGCACACTGACCCTCACTGACTGTACAGTGCACACTGTCTCTCACCGACTGTACAGTGCACACTGTCTCTCACCGACTGTACAGTGCCCACTGTCTCTCACCGACTGTACAGTGCCCACTGTCTCTCACTGACTATACAGTGCTCACTGACTATACAGTGCACACTGACCCTCACTGATTATACAGGTCACATGGTCTTTCAGTGACTATACAGTGCACACCGTCTCTCACTGACTATACAGTGCACACTGACCCTCACTGACTATACAGTGCACACTGACCCTCACTGATTATACAGTGCACACTGACCCTCACTGACTATACAGGGCACACTGACCCTCACTGATTATACAGGTCACACGGTCTTTCAGTGACTATACAGTGCACACCGTCTCTCGCTGACTATACAGTGCTCACTGACTATACAGGGCACACTGACCCTCACTGATTATACAGGTCACACGGTCTTTCAGTGACTATACAGTGCACACTGTCTCTCACTGACTATACAGTGCACACTAACCCTCACTGACTATACAGTGCACACTGTCTCTCACTGATTATACAGGTCAGGTCACCTGACTGTACAGTGCACACTGTCTCTCACTGGTTGTACAGTGCACACTGTCTCTCAGTGACTATACAGTGCACACTGACCCCCACTGACTACACAGTGCACACTGACCCTCACTGATTATACAGGTCACATGGTCTTTCAGTGACTATACAGTGCACACCGTCTCTCGCTGACTATACAGTGCACACTAACCCTCACTGATTATACAGTGCACACTAACCCTCACTGATTATACAGTGCACACTGTCTCTCACTGACTATACAGTGCACACTAACCCTCACTGATTATACAGTGCACACTGTCTCTCACTGACTATACAGGGCACACTGACCCTCACTGATTATACAGGTCACATGGTCTTTCAGTGACTATACAGTGCACACCGTCTCTCACTGACTATACAGTGCACACTGACCCTCACTGATTATACAGTGTACACTGTCTCTCACTGACTATACAGTGCACACTGTCTCTCACTGACTATACAGTGCACACCGTCTCTCACTGACTATACAGTGCACACTGTCTCTCACTGACTATACAGTGCACACTGTCTCTCAGTGACTATACAGTGCACACTGACCCTCACTGATTATACAGTGTACACTGTCTCTCACTGACTATACAGTGCACACTGACCCTCACTGATTATACAGGTCACATGGTCTTTCAGTGACTATACAGTGCACACTGACCCTCACTGATTATACAGGTCACATGGGCTTGCTCTGACTGTACAGTGCACACTGACCCTCACTGACTGTACAGTGCACACTGACCCTCACTGATTATACAGGTCACATGGGCTTGCTCTGACTGTACAGTGCACACTGACCCTCACTGACTGTACAGTGCACACTGACCCTCACTGACTGTACAGTGCACACTGACCCTCACTGATTATACAGGTCACATGGGCTTGCTCTGACTGTACAGTGCACACTGACCCTCACTGACTGTACAGTGCACACTGACCCTCACTGATTATACAAGTCACATGGGCTTGCTCTGACTGTACAGTGCACACTGACCCTCACTGACTGTACAGTGCACACTGACCCTCACTGACTATACAGTGCACACTGTCTCTCAGTGACTATACAGTGCACACTGACCCTCACTGATTATACAGTGCACACTGTCTCTCACTGACTATACAGTGCACACTGACCCTCACTGACTATACAGTGCACACTGTCTCTCACTGACTATACAGTGCACACTGACCCTCACTGATTATACAGTGCACACTGTCTCTCACTGACTATACAGTGCACACTAACCCTCACTGATTATACAGTGCACACTGTCTCTCACTGACTGTACAGTGCACTCTGACCCTCGCTGACTGTACAGTGCAACTGACCCTCACTGATTATACAGGTCACATGGGCTTGCTCTGACTGTACAGTGCACACTGACCCTCACTGACTATACAGTGCACACTGACCCTCACTGATTATACAGGTCACATGGGCTTGCTCTGACTGTACAGTGCACACTGACCCTCACTGACTATACAGTGCACATGGTCTTTCAGTGACTATACAGTGCACACCGTCTCTTGCTGACTATACAGTGCACACTGTCTCTCACTGACTATACAGTGCACACTGACCCTCACTGATTATACAGTGCACACTGTCTCTCACTGACTATACAGTGCACACTGTCTCTCACTGACTATACAGTGCACACTGACCCTCACTGATTATACAGTGCACACTGTCTCTCAGTGACTATACAGTGCACACTGACCCTCACTGATTATACAGTGCACACTGTCTCTCACTGACTATACAGTGCACACTGACCCTCACTGATTATACAGTGCACACTGTCTCTCACTGACTATACAGTGCACACTGTCTCTCACTGACTATACAGTGCACACTGACCCTCACTTATTATACAGGTCACATGGGCTTGCTGTGACTATACAGTGCACACTGACCCTCACTGATTATACAGGTCACATGGGCTTGCTCTGACTATACAGTGCACACTGACCCTCATTGACTGTACAGTGCACACTGACCCTCACTGACTGTACAGTGCACACTGACCCTCACTGACTGTACAGTGCACACTGACCCTCACTGACTGTATAGTGCACACTGTCTCTCACCGACTGTACAGTGCACACTGTCTCTCACCGACTGTACAGTGCCCACTGTCTCTCACTGACTGTACAGTGCACACTGACCCTCACTGATTGTACAGTGCCCACTGTCTCTCACTGACTGTACAGTGCCCACTGTCTCTCACTGACTGTACAGTGCCCACTGACTGTACAGTGCCCACTGACCCTCTCTGATTGTACAGTGCCCACTGTCTCTCACCGACTGTACAGTGCCCACTGACCCTCACTGATTGTACAGTGCACACTGACCCTCACTGATTGTACAGTGCACACTGTCTCTCACTGATTGTACAGTGCACACTGACCCTCACTGATTGTACAGTGCCCACTGTCTCTCACTGACTGTACAGTGCCCACTGTCTCTCACTGACTGTACAGTGCCCACTGTCTCTCACCGACTGTACAGTGCACACTGACCCTCACTGATTGTACAGTGCACACTGTCTCTCACTGACTGTACAGTGCACACTGACCCTCTCTGATTGTACAGTGCCCACTGTCTCTCACCGACTGTACAGTGCACACTGACCCTCTCTGATTGTACAGTGCCCACTGTCTCTCACTGACTGTACAGTGCACACTGTCTCTCACTGACTGTACAGTGCACACTGACCCTCACTGATTGTACAGTGCACACTGTCTCTCACTGACTGTACAGTGCACACTGACCCTCTCTGATTGTACAGTGCCCACTGTCTCTCACTGACTGTACAGTGCCCACTGTCTCTCACTGACTGTACAGTGCCCACTGACCCTCACTGACTGTACTGTGCACACTGCCCTATGCAAAGTGCAGTGTGTTGTCTGAGATATGTGCAGTTCACCCTATACTGTCTGTGTGTGACATTTTCCATCTCTTTCTTAGAACGTGTTGTAGTTATCAATGCAAGAGAGGCAGCTCCGAAGAATATGCACCCAGCTCTATTCGATCTGTGTAACGGTGGACTCTATAAAGGTAAAGAAATGCAAGCCTGAGTTCTTGCTGACAAAATAAAATGTAGAGAAATGCGCTGGAGGCATGAGGGGTTGGGAGGCTGAGGGGGAGCAGGAGGTGGCAGGGGAGGGGAGAATTGGGAGGTGGGGAATAAGACAGAGCACAAAAGTGGAAGATGAAGGAGGATGCTTGTGGAGTGATGGGACAGTGAGGAAAATGGTGGGTTGGGCAATGAGGAAGATGGAGCGAGGCAGAGCGTGGGGGGAGTGAGGGCGGGACAAGACACTGAGTGTGAGTAGGAGTTGGCAAGTGGAAATAGCAAGGGTAAAAGGACCCTATTGTCAGTTGTATACAGGCGTCCAAACAGCAGCCAGGATGTGGATTGCAAACTACAGCAGGAGATAGAAAAGGCATTTCAGAAGGCAATGTCATGGTAATCACTGGGAATTTGAAAATGAAAGTGGATTGGGAAAACCAGGTCAGTACTGACTTGAGAGAGAGAATTTGTAGAATGTCTAAGGGATGGCTTTTTAGAACAGCTTGTTGTTGAGCCCACTAGGGATCAGCTGTGCTGGATTGGGTGTTGTGCAATGATCCGGAGGCGATAAGAGAGCTGAAGGTTAAGGAACCCTTAGGGAACAGTGATCACAATATGGTCAAGTTCACACTGAAATTTGAGAGGGAAAAAATAAAATCCAATGTGTCGGTTATTTCAGTGGAATAAAGGAAGTTACAATGGCATGGGGAGGGAACTGGCTGAAGTTGACTGGAAAGGGACATTTGCAGGAAGGACAGCAGAGCAGCAATGGCTGGAGTTTCTGCAAAAAATGAGGGAAGTGCAAGATAGATATATTCCAAACAAGAAGAAATTTTCAAAGGGAAGAAGGACATTACAGTGGATGACAAGTGAAGTCAGAGCCAAAGTAAAAGCAAAAGAGAGGACATACAAGGAAGCCAGAGCTAGTGAGAAGATCGAGGATTGGGAAGCTTTTAAAAACTTGCAGAAGGAAACTAAGAAGGTCATCAGGAAGGAAAAGATGAATTATGAAAGGAAGCTGGTGACTAATATCAAAGATACTAAAAGCTTTTTTAAGTATATAAAGGGTAAAAGAGAGCTGAGGGTAGATATAGGATCAATACAAAATGATGCTGGAGATATTGTAATGAGAGGTGCAGAGATGGCAGAGGAACTGAATGCGTATTTTGCATCAGTCTTCACAGTGGAAGACATCTGCAGTATACCCGACATTCAAGAGTGTCAGGGAAGCAAAGTTTGTGCAGTGAAAATTATAACTGAGAAGGTGCTCAGGAAGCTTAATGGTCTGAGGGTGGATAAATCTCCTGGACCTGATGGAATGCACCTTCGGGTTCTGAAGGAAGTAGCTGGAGAGATTGTGGAGGCATTAACGATGATCTTTCAAGAATCGATAGACTCTGGCATTGTACCTGATGACTGGAAAATTGCAAATGTTACTTTGCTATTTAAGAAGGGTGGGAGGCAGCAGAAAGGAAACTATAGACCTGTTTGCCTGACATTGGTGGTTGGGATGTTGTTGGAATCGATTGTTAGGGATGAAATTACGGAGTACCTGGAGGCACATGATAAGATAGGCCAAAGCCAGCATGGTTTCCTGAAAGAAAAATCCTGCCTGACAAACTTACTGCAATTCTTTGAGGAAATTACAAGCAGGGTAGACAAAGGATGTAGTATACTTGGATTTTCAGAAGGCCTTTGATAAGGTGCCGTTCAGGAGGCTGCTTAGCAAGATAAGAGCCTATGGAATTACAGGGAAGTTACTAGCATTGGTGGCGCATTGGCTGATCGGCAGAAAGCAGAGAATGGGAATAAAAGGATCCTATTCTGGCTGGCTGCCAGTTACCAGTGGAGTTCCACAGGGATCGGTGTTGGGAGTGCTGCTTTTTATGATATATGTCAATGATTTGGACTATGGGATTAATGGATTTGTGACTAAATTTGCCGATGATACAAAGATAGCTGGAGGAGTGGGTAGTGTTGAGGAAACAGAGAGCCTGCAGAGAGACTTAGATAGTTTTGGGGAATGGGCAAAGAAGTGGCAAATGAAATACAATGTTGGAAAGTGTACGGTCATGCACTTTGGTGGAAGAAATAAACGGACAGATTATTATTTAGATGGAGAGAGAATTCAAAATGCAGAGATATAAAGGAACTTGGGAGTCCTTGTGTAGGATACCCTAAAGGTTAACCTGCAGGTTGAGTCGGTGGTGAAGAAGGTGAATGCAATGTTAGCATTCATTTCTAGAGGTATAGAATACAAGAGCAGGGATGTGATGTTGAGGCTCTATAAGCGACTCGTGAGACCACACTTGGAGTATTGTGTGCAGTTTTGGGCTCCTTACTTTAGAAAGAATATATTGGAGAGGGTTCAGAGAAGATTTACAAGAATGATTCCAGGAATGAAAGGGTTACCGTATGAGGAACGTCTGACAGCTCTTGGGCTGTATTCCCTGGAGTTCAGGAGAATGAGGGGGGATCACATAGAAACATTCCGAATGTTAAAAGGCCTGAACAGATTAGATATGGCAAAGTTATTTCCCACGGTCGGGGACAAGAGGGCACAACTTCAGGATTGAAGGACGTCCATTTAGAACAGAGATGTGGAGAAATTACTTTAGTCAGAAGGTGGTAAATCTGTGGAATTTGCTGCCACAGGCGGCTGTGGAGGTCGAGTCATTGGGTGTATTTAAGACAGAGATAGATAGGTTCTAGATTAGCCAGGGCATCAAAGGGTACGGGGAAAAGGCAGGGGAGTGGGGATGACTGGGTGAATTGGACCAGCCATGATTGAATTGCGGGGCAGACGATGGGATGAATGGCCTACTTGGCTCCTAAATCTTATGGTCTCATGCAGTGAGGGAGGGACGAGACACCGAGTGTGAGGGGAGAGAGGGAGGGACAAGACGTAGAGTGTGAGGGAGTGAGTGAGGGACAAGACGCAGAGTGTGAGGGAGCGAGGGAGGGACAAGACACCGAGTGTGAGGGGAGAGAGGGAGGGACAAGACGTAGAGTGTAAGGGGGAGTGAGAGAGGGACAAGACGCAGAGTGTGAGGGAGGGACGAGACACTGAGTGTGAGGGGAGTGAGGGAGGGACGAGACACCGAGTGTGAGGGGAGAGAGGGAGGGACTAGACGTAGAGTGTGAGGGAGTGAGCGAGGGACAAGACGCAGAGTGTGAGGGAGCGAGGGAGGGACAAGACACCGAGTGTGAGGGAGGGACGAGACACCAAGTGTGAGGGGAGTGAGGGAGATGCGAGATGCAGAGTGTGAGGGGAGTGAGGAAGGGACGTTACACTGAGTGTGAGGGGAGTGAGGGAGGGACGAGACACCGAGTGTGAGGGGAGAGAGGGAGGGACAAGACGTAGAGTGTGAGGGAGTGAGTGAGGGACAAGACGCAGAGTGTGAGGGAGCGAGGGAGGGACAAGACACCGAGTGTGAGGGAGGGACGAGACACCGAGTGTGAGGGGAGTGAGGGAGATGCAAGACGCAGAGTGTGAGGGGAGTGAGGAAGGGACGTTACACTGAGTGTGAGGGGAGTGAGGGAGGGACGAGACACCGAGTGTGAGGGGAGTGAGAGAGGGATTAGACAGAGAGTGTGAGGGGAGTGAGGGAGATGCGAGACACCAAGTGTGAGGGGAGTGAGGGAGGGATTAGACAGAGAGTGTGAGGGAGTGAGGGAGATGCGAGACGCAGAGTGTGAGGGGAGTGAGGGAGGGATGAGACACCAAGTGTGAGGGGAGTGAGGGAGGGACGAGACACTGAGTGTGAGGGGAGTGAGAGAGGGATTAGACAGAGAGTGTGAGGGGAGTGAGGGAGATGCGAGACACCAAGTGTGAGGGGAGTGAGGGAGGGACGAGACATTAACTGTGAGGGAGTGAGGGAGGGACGAGATGCAGAGTGTGAGGGGAGTGAGAGAGGGACGAGATGCAGAGTGTGAGGGAGTGAGGGAGGGACGAGACATTAACTGTGAGGGAGTGAGGGAGGAACGAGATGCAGAGTGTGAGGGGAGTGAGAGAGGGACGAGATGCAGAGTGTGAGGGGAGTGAGAGAGGGACGAGATGCAGAGTGTGAGGGAGTGAGGGAGGGACGAGACACCGAGTGTGAGGAAGTGAGGGAGGGACGAGACACCGAGTGTGAGGGGAGTGAGGGAGGGATTAGACAGAGAGTGTGAGGGGAGTGAGGGAGGGACGAGACACCGAGTGTGAGGGGAAGGGAGGGAGGGAAGTAGATATTGTGTATCTGGTTTCAGCTGGGACAGGCAACGGAAAGAGTTTCCCAGCAGCAGCCCTGGGTAACTGGGTCAGTGGGCAAACTCAGAATGAGGTTGTGGAGGGGTTTGGAGGAAGAAGGGGATCTGGGAGTTCAGATACATAATTCTCTGAAAGTGGCAAGACTGGTAGTCAGGGTTGTAAAGAAGGGTTTTGGCTCCCCAGCCTTCATATTGAGTATAAGAATTGGGATGTTATGGTGAGGTTGTATA
The DNA here is from genome assembly GCF_048418815.1 of Hemitrygon akajei. Classification (NCBI taxonomy): domain Eukaryota; kingdom Metazoa; phylum Chordata; class Chondrichthyes; order Myliobatiformes; family Dasyatidae; genus Hemitrygon; species Hemitrygon akajei. The sequence goes on along the minus strand of NC_133132.1, from coordinate 6,957,899 downwards.
AGACATTGGAGAGGCCAAATTTGGAGTATTGTGTACAGTTCTGTTCACCTAACTATAGGAAGGATATCAGTAAGAGTGAAAGAGTGCAGAGAAGATTTACTAGGATGTTGCCGGGTCTTCAGGAGTTGAGTTACAGGGAAAGAGTGAACACGTTAGGAGTTTATTCCTTGGAGTGTAGAAGAATGAGAAGATAGAGGTTTACAAAATTATGAGGGGTACAGACAGAGTAAATGTGAGTAGGCTCTTTCCACTTAGATTAGGAGAGATAAATATGTGAGGACATGGCTTTAGGGTGAAAGGGGAAAGGTTTAGGGGAACATTAGGGGGAACTTCACTCAGAGACTGGTGGGAGTGTGGAACGAGCTGCCATCTGACGTGGTAAATGCAGGCTCACTCTTAAGTTTTAAGAATAAGTTGGATAGATACGTGGATGGGAGAGGTCTGGAGGGTTACGGACTGGGTGCAGGTCAATGGGACTAGCAGAATAAAGTTTCGCCACAGACTAGAAGGGCCAAATGGCCTGTTTTCTGTGCTGTAGTGTTCTGTGATTCTAACAGAGGGATGTCCCTTTAGAACGGAGATGGGGAGGAATTGCTTTACCCAGAGAGTGGTGAATCTGTGGAATGCTCTTCCACTCACCAGGAAATCTGCAGGTGCTGGAAATCCAGATAACAACACACACAAAATGTTGGTGGAACGCAGCAGGCCAGGCAGCATCGACAGGGAGAAGGGTCTCGGCCTGAAACGTCGTCTGTACTTCTCGCTATAGATGCTGCCTGACCTGCTGTGTTCCACCAGCATTTTGTCTGTACTGCTTTGCCACTGTCAGCTGTGGAGTCCAGGTCATTGGGTGTAGTTAAGGCAGAGGTTAGTGACAGCGTCACAGGTTACAGGCGATGACGGCTGGACGGGGTTGATCGGGAATATCAATCAGCTGTGACAGAATGCTAGAGCAGGCTGGATGGGGTGAGCGGCCTAGTTTTGCTCCTGTGTCTAACGGAATTGTACACTTACATTAAAATATAGAATAGTAACGAGGAGGGTAGGATCACTCGAAGGGAATGGAAAAGCGAGGGGCATTTGGACAGGCACATCATTTGGCAGCAAATGGATGGACATGGATCCTGTGAAGACAGATGAGATCAATTTAAATCAGTTCATTTTCAGCAAACACGCAGTGGCCCGGGGGGCCTTTTGCTGGATGGCACAGTACGATGACACTTCCAAGAAATTGTTGCCAGAGGTGTGTGTTGGGCCTTAAATAATGAAGAGTTGGTGATGTTTAGACCCATGGAGTTATATGACCCGAAAAAAGCCCAACCTGCTGGAATTAATTCAACTTCTAACTCCATAAGGCCATAAGATATAGGAGCAGAATCGGGCCATTTGGCCCATCGAGTCTGGTCTATTTCCCTTCCAGCCCCAATCTCTTGCCTTCTCCCTGCATCCCTGACTGTTCAAGAACCTATCAGCCTCTGCCTTAAATATACCCAATGACTTGGCCTTTACAGTCACCTCAGCAATGAATTCCACAGAATCACCACCCTCTGGCTAAAGAAATTCCTCTTCGTCTCTGTTCTAAATGGACATCCTTCTATTCTGAGGTTGTGTCCTCTGGTCGTAGACTTACCCACCACAAGAAACATCCTCTCCACATCCACTCTGTCGAGGCCTTTCAGCATTTGATAGGTTTCAATGCGATCCCCACCCGCTCTGAATTCCAGGAAGTGCAGGCCCAGACCTATCAGGCACTCCTCATCTGAAAAGCCTTTTAATTCTGCAGTCACGTTTGTGAACCTTATATTCTAGTCCTCTTGAATGCCTTTCTCGCCACAGGCTCAGCCTGCAAATTAACCTTTAGGGAATCTTGCAGGAGGACTCCCAAGTCCCTTTGCACCTCAGATTTTTGAATTTTTCTCTCCATTTAGAAAATAATCCATGCTTTTATTTTTTCTAGCAAAGAGTATAAACGTACACTTCCTGACGCTGTATTCCATCTCCATTTCTTTGCCATTCTCTAATCTGTTTAAGTTCTTCTGTAGATACTTTGCTTCAACAAAACTACTGCTCCCCGCCATCTATCTTTGTATTGTATTGTCTTCTGCCTCCCTCCCTTCCTGAAGAGTGGAGTGACATTTGCAATTCTTCAGTCTTCCAGAATCTAGTGATTCTTGAAAGATCATTACTAAAGCCTCCAGAATCACTTCAGGCACCTCTGTCAGACTCCTGGGGTGCACACCGTCTGGTTCAGGTGACTCATCTACCTTCAGTCTCCCAAGCATCTTTTCCCTAGTAATCACCAGGAAATCTGCAGATGCTGGAAATTTAAACAACACACACAAAATGCTGGTGGAACACAGCAGGCCAGGACCTGATGAAGGGTCCCGGCCCGAAACATCGACAGTGCTTCTACTTATAGGTGCTGCCTGGCCTGCTGTTTCCCTAGTAATGTCAGGTTTACTTACTGTGTTCCACAGTGAAGATGGACGCAAAGTACTTACTCGGCTTGTCCGCCGTTTCCTTGACCCCGTTACTACCTCTCCAGCATAATTTTCCCACAGTCTAATATCTACTTCTGCCTCTCTTTTACACTTTATGAATCTGAAGAAACCTTTGGTATCCTCTTTAATATTATTAACTAGCTTACCTTTGTATTCCAACTGTTCCTTCTTGATGACTTTTTTAGTTGTCTTCTGTTGGTTTTTAAAAGTTTCCCAATCCTTTAACTTCCCACTAATTTTTACTCTATTATATGCCCTCTCTTTAGCTTTTATGTTGGCTTTGACTTCTCTTGTCAGCCACGGTCACATCACCCTGCCTTTAGAATACTACTTCCTATTTGGAATGCGTCTATCTTGTGCCTTTGGAACTTCTCTCAGAAACTCCAGCTGCCATTGCTCTGCTGTCATCACTGCTAGTGTTCCCTTCCAATTAATTTTGGCCAGCTCCTCTCTCGTGCCTCTGTACTACTGAACTGTAATACTGATACATCTGACTCTAGATTCTCCAGGGTTTATCATTGTTATGATCACTGGCCCCTAAAGGTTCCTTTACCATAAGCTCCCTAATCAGTTCTGGTTCATTACACAACCCTCAATTCAGAGTTGCTGATCCCCTAGTGGGCTCCACCACAAACTGCTCTAAAAAGCCATCTCGTAGGCAGTCTACAAATTCCCTCTCTTGAGATCCAGCATCAACATGATTTTCCCAATCTACCTGCGTATTGAAATCCCCGATGACTATTGTTACATTGCCCTTTGGTCAAGCATTTTCTATCTCCTGTTGAAAATTGTAGACTACATCTTTACTGCTGTTTGGAAGTCATATATAATTCCCATCAGGGTCTTTTTGCCCTTGCAGTTCCTTAGTTCTACCCACAAGGATTCTACACCTTCTGATTATGTCACCTCTTTCGAAAGGTTTGATTTCATTTTTTTACCAACAGAGCCACCCCACCCTCTCTGCCTGTCCTTTCGATACAATCTGTATCCTTGGACGTTAAGCCCCAGCTATAATCTTCATTCAGCCACCATTCAATGACGTCTACAGCATCGTACATGCCTCTGCTACGTCCATCGACCTTAATTCTAGCAAGCCCAGATCCTGTTGCAAGCTTTGATAGACTTGGTGTCATCTGCAAACTTCCTGATCCAGTTTACCTCATTCTCATTCAGGTCATTGGCCGGCACCTTCCAGACCCACAACTCTACTTGCTTGAAGTTCAAGGGTAGCAAAAGCACAATAGTCGCCACCACCTGTGCGGTGTACTCTGCTGATTTGGAAAACCAAACCCCAGAGACTAAAGCCACCATTGTCCAGAGCAACTGGACACTTTTTCAGCCTGTGAAATCCACACCCTTTGAATAAATTTATACCGTGCACGCACACACTCAGTGGCCACCTGTACACCTTCTCATTAATGCAAGGATCAAATCATTCAATCAGGTGTCAGCAACTCAGTGCATAAAAGCATGAACAGGAGGTTCAGTTGTTGTTCAAACCACACATCAGAATGAGAAAGAAATGTGACTTTGAACGTGGAATGATTGTTGGTGTCAGATGGGGTGGTTTGAGTATCTAAGAAATTGATGATCTCCTAGGATTTTCATGCACAACAGTCTCTAGAGAATGGTGTGAAGAGAAATCCAGTGAGTGGTGGCTCTGTGGGCCAAACTCCTTCTTAGTGAGCAAGGTCAGAGGAGAACGGCCAGGCTAGTTCGAGCTGACAGGAAGAAGGTGCATCTCTGAACACACAACACGTTGAATGCATAGGCAATATCCCAGTGGCCTTTGATGTAAGCGTGGTTTCTGTGTCTGTGTTTTCACCCAGGGCCTCAGTGGATTGGTGTGCCAGGAGAAATAGAGGGTTACTGGCAGGCACACCAGCTCTTTGGGAAATTGCCCTGGCGTTCCCTGTTTGAACCATCGATACAGCTTGCAAAGGAAGGATTCGCATTCCCGGAATATTTAAGGACTTTTATCAGACATCCAAAGCTGCAAATCAGAAAATCTTCTCTTGGGTAAGTGAAACATTTGAGATACGTTTGACTGTGGTTGGCAAGGAGTCTAACTCAGCTCAGCGCACTCAAGATCTGAAGCAAATTCTACCAAAACAAACCGTAGGAGGAGACATAGTGAAATATCTCAAATTACTTCACATGGCATTTAATACCAGCCTTAGAAGGTAGTAGTCAAGCATGTGGGCCTCTTCAAACCCTAAACCCCTCCCGTACACTGTCCTGAATCCCGAAACCCCACCCATACACTGACCTGAATCCCCAAACCCCTCCAATACACTGTCCTGAATCCCAAAACCCCTCCAATACACTGTCCTGAATCCCGAAACCCCACCCATACACTGACCTGAATCCCCAAACCCCACCCATACACTGTCCTGAATCCCCAAACCCCTCCCATACACTGTCCTGAATCCCCAAACCCCTCCCATACACTGACCTGACTACCTAAGCACCTCCAATACACTGTCCTGAATCCCAAAACCCCTCACATACACTGTCCTGAATCTCCAAACCCCTCCAATACACTGACCTGACTCCCCAAGCCCCTCCCATACACTGACCTGAATCCCAAAACCCCTCCCATACACTGTCCTGAATCCCCAAGCCCCTCCCATACACTGACCTGAATCCCAAAACCCCTCCCATACACTGACCTGACTCCCCAAACCCCTCCCATACACTGACCTGAATCCCCAAACCCCTCCCATACACTGACCTGAATCCCCAAACCCCTCCCATACACTGACCTGAATCCCCAAACCCCTCCCATACACTGACCTGAATCCCCAAGCCCCTCCCATACACTGACCTGAATCCCAAAACCCCTCCCATACACTGTCCTGAATCCCTAAGCCCCTCCCATACACTGTCCTGAATCCCCAAGCCCCTCCCATACACTGACCTGAATCCCAAAACCCCTCCCATACACTGACCTGAATCCCCAAACCCCTCCCATACACTGTCCTGAATCCCAAAACCCCTCCAATACACTGTCCTGAATCCCGAAACCCCACCCATACACTGACCTGAATCCCCAAACCCCACCCATACACTGTCCTGAATCCCCAAACCCCTCCCATACACTGTCCTGAATCCCCAAACCCCTCCCATACACTGACCTGACTACCTAAGCACCTCCAATACACTGTCCTGAATCCCAAAACCCCTCACATACACTGTCCTGAATCTCCAAACCCCTCCAATACACTAACCTGACTCCCCAAGCCCCTCCCATACACTGACCTGAATCCCAAAACCCCTCCCATACACTGTCCTGAATCCCCAAGCCCCTCCCATACACTGACCTGAATCCCAAAACCCCTCCCATACACTGACCTGACTCCCCAAACCCCTCCCATACACTGACCTGAATCCCCAAACCCCTCCCATACACTGACCTGAATCCCCAAACCCCTCCCATACACTGACCTGAATCCCCAAACCCCTCCCATACACTGACCTGAATCCCCAAGCCCCTCCCATACACTGACCTGAATCCCAAAACCCCTCCCATACACTGTCCTGAATCCCTAAGCCCCTCCCATACACTGTCCTGAATCCCCAAGCCCCTCCCATACACTGTCCTGAATCCCTAAGCCCCTCCCATACACTGTCCTGAATCCCTAAGCCCCTCCCATACACTGTCCTGAATCCCTAAGCACCTCCCATACACTGTCCTGAATCCCCAAGCCCCACCCATACACTGTACTGAATCCCCAAACCCCTCCCATACACTGACCTGAATCCCCAAACCCCTCCCATACACTGACCTGAATCCCCAAACCCCTCCCATACACTGTCCTGAATCCCCAAGCCCCTCCCATACACTGTCCTGAATCCCCAAACCCCTCCCATACACTGTCCTGAATCCCCAAACCCCTCCCATACACTGTCCTGAATCCCAAAACCCCTCCCATACACTGACCTGAATCCCCAAACCCCTCCCATACACTGACCTGAATCCCCAAACCCCTCCCATACACTGTCCTGAATCCCCAAACCCTTCCCATACACTGACCTGAATCCCCAAACCCCTCCCATACACTGACCTGAATCCCCAAACCCCTCCCATACACTGTCCTGAATCCCCAAACCCCTCCCATACACTGTCCTGACTCCACAAGCCCCTCCCATACACTGTCCTGAATCCCAAAACCCCTCCCATACACTGACCTGAATCCCCAAACCCCTCCCATACACTGACCTGAATCCCAAACCCCTCCCATACACTGTCCTGAATCCCCAAACCCCTCCCATACACTGTCCTGAATCCCTAAGCACCTCCAATACACTGTCCTGAATCCCTAAGGACCTCCAATACACTGACCTGAATCCCCAAGCCCCTTCCATACACTGTCCTGAATCCCAAAGCCCCTCCCATACAATGACCTGAATCCCCAAACCCCTCCCATACACTGACCTGAATCCCAAAACCCCTCCCATACACTGACCTGAATCCCCAAACCCCTCCCATACACTGACCTGCATCCCAAAACCCCTCCCATACACTGTCCTAAATCCCCAAACCCCTCCCATACACTGACCTGAATCCCCAAACCCCTCCCAAACACTGACCTGACTCCCCAAACCCCTCACATACACTGTCCTGAATCCCCAAACCCCTCCCATACACTGTCCTGAATCCCCAAACCCCTCCCATACACTGACCTGAATCCCCAAACCCCTCCCATACACTGTCCTGAATCCCTAAGCCCCTCCCATACACAGTCCTGAATCCCCAAACCCCTCCCATACACTGTCCTGAATCCCAAAGCCCCACCCATACACTGACCTGAATCCCTAAGCCCCTCCCATACACTGACCTGAATCCCGAAACCCCTCCCATACACTGTCCTGAATCCCTAAGCACCTCCAATACACTGACCTGAATCCCAAAACCCCTCCCATACACTGACCTGACTCCCCAATCCCCTCCCATACACTGTCCTGAATCCCGAAACCCCTCCCATACACTGTCCTGAATCCCCAAACCACTCCCATACACTGTCCTGAATCCCCAAACCACTCCCATACACTGACCTGAATCCCCAAACCCCTCCCATACACTGACCTGAATCCCTAAGCACCTCCAATACTCTGTCCTGAATCCCAAAACCCCTCCCATACACTGTCCTGAATCCCAAAACCCCTCCCATACACTGTCCTGAATCCCCAAACCCCTCCCATACACTGTCCTGAATCCCCAAACCCCTCCCATACACTGACCTGACTCCCCAAGCCCCTCCCATACACTGTCCTGAATCCCCAAACCCCTCCCATACACTGACCTGACTCCCTAAGCACCTCCAATACACTGTCCTGAATCCCCAAACCCCTCCCATACACTGTCCTGAATCCCCAAACCACTCCCATACACTGACCTGACTCCCCAAACCCCTCCCATACACTGACCTGAATCACAAAACCCCTCCCATACACTGACCTGACTCCCCAAACCCCTCCCATACACTGTCCTGAATCCCCAAACCCCTCCCATACACTGTCCTGAATCCCCAAACCACTCCCATACACTGACCTGACTCCCCAAACCCCTCCCATACACTGACCTGAATCCCCAAACCCCTCCCATACACTGACCTGAATCCCTAAGCCCCTCCCATACACTGACCTGAATCCCCAAACCCCTCCCATACACTGACCTGAATCCCCAAACCCCTCCCATACACTGACCTGAATCCCCAAACCCCTCCCATACACTGTCCTGAATCCCAAAGCCCCACCCATACACTGACCTGAATCCCCAAACCCCTCCCATACACTGTCCTGAATCCCAAAGCCCCTCCCATACACTGTCCTGAATCCCTAAGCCCCTCCCATACACTGACCTGAATCCCTAAGCCCCTCCCATACACTGTCCTGAATCCCGAAACCCCTCCCATACACTGTCCTGACTCCCCAAGCCCCTCCAATACACTGTCCTGAATCCCGAAACCCCTCCCATACACTGTCCTGAATCCCCAAACCCCTCCCATACACTGACCAGACTCCCCAAGCCCCTCCCATACACTGTCCTGAATCCCCAAACCCCTCCCATACACTGACCTGACTCCCCATGCCCCTCCCATACACTGTCCTGAATCCCCAAACCCCTCCCATACACTGACCAGACTCCCCAAGCCCGTCCCATACACTGTCCTGAATCCCCAAACCCCTCCCATACACTGACCTGACTCCGCATACACTGACCTGACTCCCCAAACCCCTCCCATACACTGACCTGAATCCCCAAACCCCTCCTATACACTGTCCTGAATCCCCAAACCCCTCCCATACACTGACCTGAATCCCCAAACCCCTCCCATACACTGTCCTGAATCCCTAAGCACCTCCAATACACTGACCTGAATCCCCAAACCCCTCCCATACACTGTCCTGAATCACAAAGCCCCTCCTATACACTGTCCTGAATCGCTAAGCACCTCCCATACACTGTCCTGAATCCCCAAGCCCCTCCCATACACTGTCCTGAATCCCCAAACCCCTCCCATACAATGACCTGAATCCCCAAACCCCTCCCATACACTGTCCTGAATCCCCAAACCCCTCCCATACACTGACCTGAATCCCCAAACCCCTCCCATACACTGACCTGAATCCCCAAACCCCTCCCATACACTGACCTGAATCCCCAAACCCCTCCCATACACTGACCTGAATCCCCAAACCCCTCCAATACACTGTCCTGAATCCCTAAGCCCCTCCCATACACTGACCTGAATCCCCAAACCCCTTCCATACACTGACCTGAATCCCCAAACCCCTCCCATACACTGACCTGAATCCCCAAACCCCTCCCATACACTGTCCTGAATCCCAAAGCCCCACCCATACACTGACCTGAATCCCCAAACCCCTCCCATACACTGTCCTGAATCCCAAAGCCCCACCCATATACTGACCTGAATCCCTAAGCCCCTCCCATACACTGACCTGAATCCCGAAACCCTTCCCATACACTGACCTGACTCCCCAAGCCCCTCAAATACACTGTCCTGAATCCCCAAACCCCTCCCATACACTGACCAGACTCCCCAAGCCCCTCCCATACACTGTCCTGAATCACAAAGCCCCTCCCATACACTGTCCTGAATCGCTAAGCACCTCCCATACACTGTCCTGAATCCCCAAGCCCCTCCCATACACTCTCCTGAATCCCCAAACCCCTCCCATACAATGACCTGAATCCCCAAACCCCTCCCATACACTGTCCTGAATCCCAAAACCCCTCCCATACACTGACCTGAATCCCCAAACCCCTCCCATACACTGACCTGAATCCCCAAACCCCTCCCATACACTGACCTGAATCCCCAAACCCCTCCCATACACTGACCTGAATCCCCAAACCCCTCCCATACACTGACCTGAATCCCTACGCACCTCCCATACACTGTCCTGAATCCCCATGCCCCTCCCATACACTGTCCTGAATCCCTAAGCACCTCCCATACACTGTCCTGAATCCCCAAACCCCTCCCATACACTGTCCTGAATCCCTAAGCACCTCCAATACACTGACCTGAATCCCCAAGCCCCTCCCATACACTGTCCTGAATCTGCAAGCCCCTCCCATACACTGTCCTGAATCCCTAAGCCCCTCCCATACACTGACCTGACTCCCCAAACCCCTCCCATACACTGACCTGACTCCCCAAACCCCTCCCATACACTGTCCTGAATCCCCAAACCCCTCCCATACACTGTCCTGAATCCCCAAACCCCTCCCATACACTGTCCTGAATCCCCAAACCCCTCCCATACACTGTCCTGAATCCCCAAACCCCTCCCATACACTGTCCTGAATCCCCAAGCCCCTCCCATACACTGTCCTGAATCCCTAAGCCCCTCCCATACACTGTCCTGAATCCCCAAACCCCTCCCATACACTGTCCTGAATCCCAAAACCCCTCCCATACACTGACCTGAATCCCCAAACCCCTCCCATACACTGTCCTGAATCTCCAAACCCCTCCCATACACTGACCTGAATCCCAAAACCCTTCCCATACACTGTCCTGAATCCCTAAGCAACTCCCATACAATGACCTGAATCACAAAACCCCTCCCATACACTGTCCTGAATCCCTAAGCCCCTCCCATACACTGTCCTGAATCCCCAAGCCCCTCCCATACACTGACCTGAATCCCCAAACCCCTCCCATACACTGTCCTGAATCCCCAAACCCCTCCCATACACTGTCCTGAATCCCCAAACCCCTCCCATACACTGACCTGAATCCCCAAACCCCTCCCATACACTGACCTGAATCCCCAAACCCCTCCCATACACTGACCTGAATCCCCAAACCCCTCCCATACACTGTCCTGAATCCCCAAGCCCCTCCCATACACTGTCCTGAATCCCCAAACCCCTCCCATACACTGTCCTGAATCCCCAAACCCCTCCCATACACTGTCCTGAATCCCCAAACCCCTCCCATACACTGTCCTGAATCCCCAAACCCCTCCCATACACTGTCCTGAATCCCCAAACCCCTCCCATACACTGTCCTGAATCCCCAAACCCCTCCCATACACTGTCCTGAATCCCCAAACCCCTCCCATACACTGTCCTGAATCCCCAAACCCCTCCCATACACTGTCCTGAATCCCCAAACCCCTCCCATACACTGTCCTGAATCCCCAAACCCCTTCCATACACTGTCCTGAATCCCCAAACCCCTCCCATACACTGTCCTGAATCCCAAAACCCCTCCCATACACTGACCTGAATCCCCAAGCCCCTCCCATACACTGTCCTGAATCCCCAAGCCCCTCCCATACACTGTCCTGAATCCGTAAGCCCCTCCCATACACTGTCCTGAATCCCCAAGCCCCTCCCATACACTGACCTGAATACCCAAACCCCTCCCATACACTGTCCTGAATCCCCAAACCCCTCCTATACACTGTCCTGAATCCGTAAGCCCCTCCCATACACTGTCCTGAATACCCAAACCCCTCCCATACACTGTCCTGAATCCCCAAACCCCTCCTATACACTGTCCTTAATCCGTAAGCCCCTCCCATACACTGTCCTGAATCCCCAAACCCCTCCCATACACTGACCTGACTCCCCAAACCCCTCCCATACACTGTCCTGAATCCGTAAGCCCCTCCCATACACTGACCTGAATCCCCAAACCCCTCCCATACACTGTCCTGAATCCGTAAGCCCCTCCCATACACTGTCCTGAATCCCCAAGCCCCTCCCATACACTGACCTGAATACCCAAACCCCTCCCATACACTGTCCTGAATCCCCAAGCCCCTCCCATACACTGTCCTGAATCCCCAAACCCCTCCCATACACTGACCTGAATCCCCAAACCCCTCCCATACACTGACCTGAATCCCCAAACCCCTCCCATACACTGTCCTGAATCCCGAAACCCCTCCCATACACTGACCTGCAGTCCCTAAACCAGGTGACTTGCTGCCACTCACCAGCCTGGATGTGTGTGAGGCCAGCACTGACTTTTACATAGCTCCTCAGCGCAGGGTTGCAATGGAATGTGCAGTGACTACGTGATGTGCTAGTCACCTCTACACCCTGTAACTGAATGTCCTCATAAGTTCACTCGAGTCTCCCTTCAGAGACCCACACAAACTGTGAATGGGCCTCCCCAGTGACTTGCCACAAACATCAGCCAGCCTGCGCACAAGTGATTCTGCAGATGTTCTGCTGGTAATCTTGTCTAGTTTGTCTTTGTCTATATCATGGTTCTGCTGTTACCATTTCCCTTCACCCCCCGTGATATCCTTATGACTCCCAACAGTTCCCCACCTGCTCTCCTCTTGTCTTAAACCCCGTCTTATTCAGCTCTTCTTCCTTTTCTCACTGCTGCCGTCAGGAAGGAGCCCAGGGCTCTACCATTCCTGCTTCAGGAACAGTTCCTACCCTGCAATCATCAGGTTCTTGAACCAGCATGTCCAAATTCACTTACCTCAACTCGGAACTGATTTCACTCACTTTCACCCGTGTTCTCAGTATTATCTTAATTTGCAGAGTTTGTCAAGTCTTTGTTCATGTGTAGTTTTTCATAAAATTCTATTGTATTTCCATATAAATGCCTGCTAGAAAATGAATCTCAAGATAGTACCTGGACCTATTTACATACTTTGAATATAAATTTACTTTGAAATGTTTCCCTCTTTCACCTATCAGCTCCCAGTTTATTACATCATTCCCTTCTCCCACCCGTCCACCTTCCCCCCTCACTTGTCACCTGCCAGACTCGGCTCCTCCCCTACCCCCAGCTTCACAATCTGGCTTCTGCCTCTTTACAAAATATCGACTGTTTATTCATCTGACCTGCTGAATTCCTCCAGCTTTTTCAGTGCCTGCAGAATCTCCTGGCCAGGCTGCCTGGCTGGTGCACAGTCTGACCCCTCTTCCTTTCCAAACACCAGAAGGCACCAAGCATCTCCCCCAGGGTGCAGTCAGATCCTGTGCCAGGAACATCACGGACAGTGTGCGTGAGTGAGGTGGTCATGCCTATGGTGCAGACTGGGTGTGGTGAACTACATGTACCTGTCTGGACACGCCCCCCCACCCCCGCTGACTGCTCCTGTGGCCCCTCCCACTGACCCCGGTATAAAGGCAATTGAGGCCTGAGCCCGGCCCTCAGTCTCCAGGATGTAGTGTGGTGGTCAGTTACTGCTCGTTCTTTCTTCCAGCCAATAAAAGCCGATATCTCGCCTTCACGTCTCAGAGAGAGTTATTGATGGTGCATCACCGGGTGACGTCTAGGGATGTAGGGGGGGGGTAGGCAGAGCATGCAGGATTCCCCTTACCTTTTTCAGATTTAGCTAGGGGTTGGGGTGACTGCGGCGTGGAGCAACAGCAGCCAGGTCCGCAACACGACAGGGCAAGTGGAGACAAGAAGACCGACCGGCAGTAACTAGCTGGGACAGACAGGAGTTTCTGTGGCTGTAAGTGAGATTCCAAGACGGTGTGCTGTCTGCCTGAGTGGTGAAGGAGGGGGATGGGCAGCCATTGTACATGGGCAGGAGGAGGGTGTGTTCCTGCAGAATGAGTATGGGAAGGTTAAAAAGCAGCACCTCAGCAGGAAGTGTTCTGTGCTGGCAATCAAAGAAAGACGAGATAGGGCAAACGGCTGAGGGAAGGGATCAGCTTTTTTAAACATGGAACGCAGGCCCTTTGGTCCTCGATGTGCCCGCCCACATTTCAATCCTGTGCAGCCTTCCAGTATTCTATCCACGTAAGAGATGTATCGGCCCCTACCGCCACTCTCGGGAGCGTGATCCACGCTCCCGTCCCCCTCCGCGCAAAACCTTTGACATCTACCCTACACTCCCCTCCAATCATCTTAAAATTATGCCCCCTCGTAAGAGCCACTTCCACCCCGGAGGGAAAAACTGCTGACTGCCCAAGCAGTCTAAGTCCCCTGTACACCATTATCAAGTCATCTCTCATAATCTTTGGCTCCAACGAGAAAATCCCTAGCTCACTTAACCTATCCTCATAAGACATGCTCCCTAATTCGGCATCCTCGTAAATCTCCCCTCACCCTCTCTAAATCTTCCACATCATTTTTATAATAAGGCAACCAGAGATGAACACAATATTCCGCGTGGTCTAACCAGGGTCTTATAGAGCCGTAACATTACCGCGCGGCACTTGTTCTCAATCCCCTGACCAACACACCCCAGACACCTTCTTCACCACCCTATCAACTTGCGTGGAGCTTTGAGGATCCGTGGATACGAAACCCAAGGTCCCTCTGTTCTTCCACAATGTGAAGAATCTGCAAGTAATCCTGTACCCTGCCCTCAAACTCAATATCCACTGCACCTGAACTGGAGGGGGACGAGTATTCTGGCTGAGAGATGTGGTGCCAATTCAAGGGGAGGTTTAACTAGGGTTGAATCTCGAGTGGTACTGTGGCAGATGGGCATGTTGAGGCAAAAATATTAGTTAAAGCGAGCAAGCTCAGCCAACAGGACAGGCAGGTACAAGGCAGGCAGAAACAAAGTTCGGATACACTAAACAGCATTTGCTTTCAGGCAAGAAGCATGTCAGGAAAGTCAGGGCTGTTTTGGCACGTGGGAGTAGGATAATATAGTCGTGACAAAAATAGCAGAGGAAAAGACAGGACTGGCAGTTCAATATTGTGAAGAACACATAACCACAGAATTTGCAAATGTAGTGTGGGAGAGCCTAGTAGCGGATCAAGGGTCTTCTTGCAAGTGGGAGTCTTCAAAGTCAGATACAGAGGCTCAGGGCCAACAGAGTGATGGGCAAGGCTAGCATGATCCTGGAACCATGCATAACATGGGATATTAAAGCTCTCATCAGGAAAATGGAGGTATAATCAGGTACAGCTGCTGGCCAAAAGTGAATCACTAAAGGGGTATGAACATATGGCTTTGCCAGATAATGTAAAAGAGAATAAGAAATTCAGCAAGTATACAAGGAGACCACCCGTAAGTGGTCAGAGAATAGAACCCGTTACAGATCAAAGTGAGTGGAGAATAGAAATCTTTGCAGAACAAAGTGCGCAGAGAGCAGAACCCATTACAAATCAAAGTGGTCAGAGAATAGAAACCATTACAAATCAAAGTGGTCAGAGAATAGAAACCATTACAAATCAAAATGGCGAGCGAATAGAACCCGTTACAGATCAAAGTGGGCAGAGAATTACAGACAAAAGTTTGCAGTGTTATGATACGGCAACAATGAATATAGACTTGAGACTATTTTTCTATAGACAAAGAAACATTTATTTAAAACTCAGCTCAACGACAAATGAAAAGTTATCAAATGACTAACTTAACCGGAAGTTAACTCAAACAGTTCTTAAAGTGATAAATGCGAACACAGTTCTTGAAATGATAAATGCAAAAGTCCAAATGATTTACATAGTCAATTAGGAGAGACTTTCTTGAAGTAATGAATTCCTTGACGACGTGACGTTACTGCTGATCCTAGCTGAAATATGCCTTGCCCGAAAGATTTACGACGAAGGGAATTGCATAAGGGCACTGGCCTTCTCCTTAGTGAAATGTTGGAAACCCTTTCTGCTCTCACAAAGCAGGGGTTATCTCAGACGCAGGTCACTTCCTTCTGAACAAGGATTCAATAAGTTCGATCCTGTATTACTGCCGACAACACCAGCTTTACTCTATCCTTCGGGTTCTATTCGAGAGAATAGAACCCCTTATGGATCAAAGTGGGCAGAGATTAGAACCCGTTACAGATCATAGTTTGCAGAGAATAGAATCCATTACAGATCAAAGTGTGCAGAGAATAGAACCCATTACAGATCAATGAGTAGAGAATAGAATCCATTACAGGTCAAAGTGGGTAGAGAATAGAACCTGTTACTGATCAAAGTGGGGAGAGAATAGAACCCATTACAGATCAAATTGGCCGAGAACAGAACCTATTAGAGATCAAATTGGCCGAGAATAGAACCCGTTACAGATCAAAGTGGGCAGGGAATAGAACCCCTTACAGATTAAAGTGGCAAGAGAATAGAACCCGTTACAGATCAAATTGGCCGAGAACAGAACCTATTAGAGATCAAATTGGCCGAGAACAGAGCATATTAGAGATCAAATTGGCCGAGAATAGAACCCGTTACAGATCAAAGTGGGCAGGGAATAGAACCCCTTACAGATTAAAGTGGGCAGGGAATAGAACCCCTTACAGATTAAAGTGGCAAGAGAATAGAACCCGTTACAGATCATAGTTTGCAGAGAATAGAACCCATAGCAGATCGAAGTGTCAGAGAATGCAATGCGTTACTGATCAAAGTGGGCAGAGAATAGAACCCGTTACAGATCATAGTTTGCAGAGAATAGAACCCATAGCAGATCATAGTTTGCAGAGAATAGAATCCATTGCAGATCATAGTTTGCAGAGAATAGAACCCGTTACAGATCATAGTTTGCAGAGAATAGAATCCATTACAGATCAAAGTGTGCAGAGTTGACACAGTTGGAAAATCCTGCAGAGACTTGTGTGAGAAGACAAGCGGCAACCTCCCAGTATGAAAGAGGTCCATGATGTCATCAGGAGTTTGAAAAGCAACAAAGCCGCTGGTGTTGACAGGATTGCCGCAGAGGTCCTTAAGGAAGGTGGACCAGCACTCCTGAACCACACACACACCTTGCTCCTGAAGGTCTGGGAAAAGTAACAAGTGCCCTCTGAGCTCAGGGGAGGTCTAATAGAGACTATTTTGAAGAGGGAGACATGGCAGATCTTGGCAATTACGGAGGCATCTCTCTCGTGTCAATAACAGGCAAAGTGTTTGCATGTATCCTTGTCAAACAGTTCTAGCCACTGTGCGAAGAAGTACTTTGTTTAGTTTAGGTTTGTTTAGCTTAGTTTTTTTTGATAGACAACCCCGCAGGAGAAATCATACTCGACTCGAGGACCCACCGATAGACAACCCCGCAGGAGAAATCATACTCGACTCGAGGACCCACCGATAGACAACCCCTCAGGAGAAATCATACTCGACTCGAGGACCCACCGATAGACAACCCCTCAGGAGATCATCATACTCGACTCGAGGACCCACCGATAGACAACCCCTCAGGAGAAATCATACTCGACTCGAGGACCCACCGATAGACAACCCCTCAGGAGAAATCATACTCGACTCGAGGACCCACCGATAGACAACCCCTCAGGAGAAATCATACTCGACTCGAGGACCCACCAATAGACAACCCCGCAGGAGAAATCATACTCGACTTGAGGACCCACTGATAGACAACATGTGATAGTTGACTCGAGGACCCGCCGATAGACAAACCACTCAGGAGATCATCATACTCGATTCGAGGACCCACCGATAGACAACCCCTCAAGAGATCATCATACTCGACTCGATGACCCGCCGATAGACAACCCCTCAGGAGATCATCATACTCGACTCGAGGACACACTGATAGACAACATGTGATAGTTGACTCGAGGACCTGCCGATAGACAAACCCTCAGGAGAAATCATACTCGATTCGAGGACCCACCGATAGACAACCCCTCAGGAGAAATCATACTCGACTCGAGGACCCACCGATAGACAACCCCTCAGGAGATCATCATACTCGACTCGAGGACCCACCGATAGACAACCCCTTAGGAGAAATCATACTTGACTCGAGGACCCACCGATAGACAACCCCTCAGTAGATCATCATACTCGACTCGATGTCCCGCCGATAGACAACCACTTAGGAGAAATCATACTCGACTCGAGGACCCACCGATAGACAACCCCTCAGGAGAAATCATACTCGACTCGAGGACCCACCGATATACAACTCCTCAGGAGATCATCATACTCGACTCGAGGACACACTGATAGACAACATGTGATAGTTGACTCGGGGACCTGCCGATAGACAAACCCTCAGGAGAAATCATACTCGATTCGAGGACCCACCGATAGACAACCCCTCAGGAGAAATCATACTCGACTCGAGGACCCACCGATAGACAACCCCTCAGGAGATCATCATACTCGACTCGAGGACCCACCGATAGACAACCCCTTAGGAGAAATCATACTTGACTCGAGGACCCACCGATAGACAACCCCTCAGTAGATCATCATACTCGACTCGATGTCCCGCCGATAGACAACCACTTAGGAGAAATCATACTCAACTCGAGGACCCACCGATAGACAACCCCTCAGGAGAAATCATACTCGACTCGAGGACCCACCGATATACAACTCCTCAGGAGAAATCATACTCGACTCGAGGACCCACCGATAGACAACCCCTCAGAAGATCATCATACTCGACTCGATGACCCAATAGACAACCCCTCAGGAGAAATCATACTCAACTCGAGGACCCGCCGATAGACAACCCCTCAGGAGAAATCATACTCGACTCGAGGACCCACCGATAGACAACCCCTCAGGAGAAATCATACTCGACTCGAGGACCCACCGATAGACAACCCCTCAGGAGAAATCATTCTCGACTCGAGGACCCACCGATAGACAACCCCTCAGGAGAAATCATACTCGACTCGAGGACCCACCGATAGACAACCCCTCAGGAGAAATCATACTCGATTCGAGGACCCACCGATAGACAACCCCTCAGGAGAAATCATACTCGATTCGAGGACCCACCGATAGACAACCCCTCAGGAGAAATCATACTCGACTCGAGGACCCACCGATAGACAACCCCTCAGGAGAAATCATACTCGACTCGAGGACCCACCGATAGACAACCCCTCAGGAGAAATCATACTCGACTCGAGGACCCACCGATAGACAACCCCTCAGGAGAAATCATACTCGACTCGAGGACCCACCGATAGACAACCCCTCAGGAGAAATCATACTCGACTCGAGGACCCACCGATAGACAACCCCTCAGGAGAAATCATACTCGACTCGAGGACCCACCGATAGACAACCCCTCAGGAGATCATCATACTCGACTCGAGGACTCACCGATAGACAACATGTGATACTTGACTCGAGGACCCACCGATAGACAACCCCTCAGGAGAAATCATACTCGATTCGAGGACCCACCGATAGACAACCCCTCAGGAGAAATCATACTCGACTCGAGGACCCACCGATAGACAACCCCTCAGGAGAAATCATACTCGACTCGAGGACCCACCGATAGACAACCCCTCAGGAGAAATCATACTCGACGCGAGGACCCACCGATAGACAACCCCTCAGGAGAAATCATACTCGACTCGAGGACCCACCGATAGACAACCCCTCAGGAGAAATCATACTCGACTCGAGGACCCACCGATAGACAACCCCTCAGGAGAAATCATACTCGACTCGAGGACCCACCGATAGACAACCCCTCAGGAGATCATCATACTCGACTCGAGGACCCACCGATAGACAACCCCTCAGGAGAAATCATACTCGACTCGAGGACCCACCGATAGACAACCCCTCAGGAGAAATCATACTCGACTCGAGGACCCACCGATAGACAACCCCTCAGGAGAAATCATACTCGACTCGAGGACCCACCAATAGACAACCCCGCAGGAGAAATCATACTCGACTTGAGGACCCACTGATAGACAACATGTGATAGTTGACTCGAGGACCCGCCGATAGACAAACCACTCAGGAGATCATCATACTCGATTCGAGGACCCACTGATAGACAACCCCTCAGGAGATCATCATACTCGACTCGATGACCCGCCGATAGACAACCCCTCAGGAGATCATCATACTCGACTCGAGGACACACTGATAGACAACATGTGATAGTTGACTCGAGGACCTGCCGATAGACAAACCCTCAGGAGAAATCATACTCGACTCGAGGACCCACCGATAGACAACCCCTCAGGAGAAATCATACTCGACTCGAGGACCCACCGATAGACAACCCCTCAGGAGAAATCATACTCGACTCGAGGACCCACCGATAGACAACCCCTCAGGAGAAATCATACTCGACTCGAGGACCCACCGATAGACAACCCCTCAGGAGAAATCATACTCGACTCGAGGACCCACCGATAGACAACCCCTCAGGAGATCATCATACTCGACTCGAGGACTCACCGATAGACAACATGTGATACTCGACTCGAGGACCCACCGATAGACAACCCCTCAGGAGATCATCATACTCGACTCGAGGACCCGCCGATAGACAACCCCTCAGGAGATCATCATACTCGACTAGAGGACCCACTGATAGACAACATGTGATAGTTGACTCGAGGACCCATCGATAAACAATCCCTCAGGAGATCATCATACTCGACTCGAGGACCCACCGATAGACAACCCCTCAGGAGAAATCATACTCGACTCGAGGACCCACCGATAGACAACCCCTCAGGAGAAATCATACTCAACTCGAGGACCCACCGATAGACAATCCCTCAGGAGAAATCATACTCGACTCGAGGACCCACCGATAGACAACCCCTCAGGAGAAATCATACTCGACTCGAGGACCCACCGATAGACAACCCCTCAGGAGAAATCATACTCGACTCAAGGACCCACCGATAGACAACCCCTCAGGAGAAATCATACTCGACTCGAGGACCCACCGATAGACAACCCCTCAGGAGAAATCATACTCGACTAGAGGACCCACCAATAGACAATCCCTCAGGAGAAATCATACTCGACTCGAGTATGAAGCTGAAAGATCTTAAGGTAAATACGTCAGCTGGACCACATGGACTACACCCCAGTACTCTGAAAATGTTGTGGAGGCATTAGTAATGATCTTTCATTAGATTATGGAATGGGTCAAGAAGACTGGAGGAGCAGGTAGTTTTGCTCTAGCAGAGAGGCAAACTTGCAGGTTGAGTCAGTGGTAAGGAAGGAAAATGAAAAGTTAGCATTCATTTCAAGAGGACTAGATTATAAAAGCACGGATGTAATGCTGAGCCTTTATAAGGCATTTTTTAGACTGCATTTGGAGTATTGTGAGCAGTTTTGAGCCCCTTATTTAAAGAAAGGTTGTGCTGGCATTGGAGTGGGTGCACAGGAGGATCACAAGGATGATTCCAGAATGTAAGGGTTAACATATGGGGAGCATTTAATGTCTCTGGTCCTGCACTCACTGGAGTTCAGGATGAGGAGGTAGCTCAGTGAAACATATCAAGTATTGAAGACAAAGATGGAGTGGGTGTGGAGAAGACGCTTCCTGTAGCCTAGGACCAGAGGGCACAGCCTCAGAATAATTCTAGAACAGAGATTAGGAGGATTGTTTTTTTTAGCCAGGAGGTAGTGAATTTGTGGAATTCATTATCACAGTTAGTTGTGGGAGCCAAGTCACTGGGAATATTTAAAGCCCAAAATGATAGATTCTTGATTAGTGAGGGCATCAAATATCACGGGGAGAAGGAAGGAGAACGGGGTTAAGAGGGATAATAAATCAGGGAAGATGGAACCGTGGAGCAGAATCAATGGGCCAAATGGCCTCTTTCTGCTCCTACATCTTACGGTTTTAGGGATAGTCACTATTGTTTTGTGCGTGGGTAACCATGTCCCACAAATTCTGTTGAGTTTTTGAAGAGGTAACAAAATGGATTGATGAGGGAAATGTTGTAGATATGTCTTCATGGACTTTACAAGGCCTTTGAGAAGGTGCTGTACAGTGGGCTAATCCAGAAGGTTGCATGCAGGGTGAGCTAACCAATCTGATACTGAATTGTCTTGGTGGAAGGTTGTTACTCGGACTGGAAGCCACTGACCATGGTGTGGCACCTTGATCACAGTGAACAGTAACCAACTTCTCGATGGCTGGTGAAGTAGGCCTAGTAAGGCCAGATGAACTTTAATTTGGGTAAGCGTGAGGCAGTAAGTTAAACCAGGGCAGGACTTGCGCAGCGAATGACAGGGCTCCGGAGAGTGTAGTAGAAAAGAGAGAATTAAGGGTATAGGTACATAGTTCACTGAATGTGACATCACAGGTAGACGGGGAGGTGAAGAAGGCATTTGACAATGTTTGCCTTCAGTTGGGACACTGAGTACAGAGTTACAATGTCATATTACAATTCCACAAGACATTGGTGTGATCACACTGGGGATTGGGTGCAGTTCTGGGTACGATATCGTATTACAATTCTACAAGACATTGGTGTGATCACACTGAGGATTGGGTGCAGTTCTGGGTACGATATCGTATTACAATTCTACAAGACATTGGTGTGATCACACTGGGGATTGGGTGCAGTTCTGGGTACGATATCGTATTACAATTCCACAAGACATTGGTGTGATCACACTGAGGATTGGGTGCAGTTCTGGGTACGATATCGTATTACAATTCTACAAGACATTGGTGTGATCACACTGAGGATTGGGTGCAGTTCTGGGTACGATATCGTATTACAATTCTACAAGACATTGATCACACTGGGGATTGGGTGCAGTTCTGGGTACGATATCGTATTACAATTCTACAAGACATTGGTGTGATCACACTGGGGATTGGGTGCAGTTCTGGGTACGATATCGTATTACAATTCTACAAGACATTGGTGTGATCACACTGGGGATTGGGTGCAGTTCTGGGTACGATATCGTATTACAATTCTACAAGACATTGGTGTGATCACACTGAGAATTGGGTGCAGTTCTGGGTACGATATCGTATTACAATTCTACAAGACATTGGTGTGATCACACTGAGAATTGGGTGCAGTTCTGGGTACGATATCGTATTACAATTCTACAAGACATTGGTGTGACCACACTGGGGATTGGGTGCAGTTCTGGGTACGATATCGTATTACAATTCTACAAGACATTGGTGTGACCACACTGAGGATTGGGTGCAGTTCTGGCTGCCCGGGTATAGCTGAGATATCATTAAGTGGGGCAAGGTGCAGGAATGATTCACAAAGATGTTTGAAGACAGGAGGGCTCGAATGGGGGAGTCTGGATAGGATGTGTTTTTTTATCCCCCTGGAGCATAAGAGTCTGAGGGGTAACCTTGGAGATTACCCCTCAGACCATTAGACCTTTCCCCAGTATAGCTGAGTCTAAAACTTGACATTGATTTAAGGTGAGAGGGGAAAGATTCAAAAGGGAATTGAGGGAGTAACCTTTCCATGCAGAGCGGAGAATGTCAGTGGTTGAGAAGTTGTTGGAATCGACTGTTAGGGATGAGATTACAGAATACCTGGAGGCACATGACAAGGTTGGCCAAAGCCAGCATGGCTTCCTGAAAGGAAAATCCTGCCTGACAAACCTACTGCAATTCTTTGAGGAAATTACAAGCAGGGTAGACAAAGAAGATGCAGTAGATGTGGTGTACTTGGATTTTCAGAAGGCCTTTGACAAGGTGCCGCACATGAGGCTGCTTATAAGAGCCCATGGAATTATAGGGAAGTTACTAGCAGGGGTGGAGCATGGGTGGAGCATTGGCTGGTCGGCAGAAAACAGAGAGTGGGAATAAAGGGATCCTATTCTTTCTTTCGTTATCAATCTTCTTATTAATTAAATAAAAAAGTACATATATATATATAAACAAGAGGAGAATTATCACAAATATCTGTATCAATAACAGTTCGAATAAAAGGTAAAATAAACATTACCAAGATCAAACAAAGTATTAATCTAATAGTATATAATAAAGAGAAAGGTAATAGGGATCCTATTCTGGCTGGTTGCCGGTTACCAGTGAAGTTCCACAGGGGTCGGTGTTGGGACCGCTGCTTTTTACGATGTATGTCAATGATTTGGACTATGGGATTAATGGATTTGTGGCTAAATTTGCCGATGATACAACGATAGGTGGAGGAGCAGGTAGTGTTGAGGAAACAGAGAGCCTGCAGAGAGACTTAGGTAGTTTAAGGGAATGGGCAAAGAAGTGGCAAATGAAAGTGGAAAGTGTTTGGTCATGCACTTTGGTGGAAGAAATAAACAGGCAGACTATTATTTAGATGGGGAGAGAATTCAAAATGAAAGATGCAAAGGGACTTGGGAGTCCTTGTGCAAAATACTCTAAAGGTTAACCTGCAGGTTGAGTCGGTGGTGAAGAAGGCGAATGCAATGTTGGCATTCATTTCTAGAGGTATAGCATGTACGAGTAGGGATGTGATGTTGAGGCTCTATAAGACACTCGTGAGACCACACTTGGAGAATTGTGTGCAGTTTTGGGCTCCTTATTTTTGAAGGGATATAATGGCATTAGAGAGGGTTCAGAGAAGATTCACGAGAATGATTCCAGGAATGAAAGGGTTACCGTATGAGGAACGTCTGGCAGCTCTTGGTCTGTATTCCCTGGAGTTCAGGAGAATGAGAGGGAATCTCACAGAAACATTCTGAATGTTAAAAGGCCTGAACAGATTAGATATGGCAAAGTTATTTCCCACAGTCGGGGACAAGAGGGCACAACTTCAGGATTGAAGGACGTCCATTTAGAACAGAGATGTGGAGAAATTACGTTAGTCAGAGGGTGGTAAATCTGTGGAATTTGTTGCCATGAGTGGCTGTGGAGGCCAGTCATTGGGTGCATTTAGGGCAGAGATAGATAAGTTCTTCATTAGCCAGGGCATCAAGGGGTATGGGCAGAAAGCAGGGGAGTGGGGATGACTGGAAGAAGTGGATCAGCCCACGACTGGATGGCAGAGCAGAGTCAATGGGCTGAATGGCCTACTTCTGCTGCTATAGCTTATGGTCTTACATATGGAACGAGCTACCAGAGGAAATGTTAGAATAATGGCATCTGAACGATGTTTGGACAGGGAGATTGATAGGGAAGGTCCAGGTATAGGGATCAAATGCAGACATGTGGTTGGCATGAACAAGCTGGGCTGTTCAGCGCTCCAAGTGTAATCTTCTCATTGACTTGTACAGCTGTAACATCCTAACTCCTCCACCCAGTGTCCCGACTGTAAGCCTGACAAACGCTTTCTTCACTAACCTGCCAAGCTCAGTCCGTCAGAGGTCCCCCCTTACCTTCCTCAGGAGCTGGCTGTTAAAAAATGCTTTTTTTAAATCAAAATGTGTTTTTCTCTCCCACCCTGTTAGTCACTTCCGATTGTCAGATTCAGTGATGTAATCTTTGCTGGTGGAAATAAGTTAATCCATGTGTTCCAGTATGGATTAGTATGGGTGTGCCCAGAGTATGCCGGGGAAGCAGTCGGTTGAACGGAAAAATTGCACCTCACTTTTAATCAATAAATATTTTTCTTTCAGTGATTTGTTTTATAAGAGTGATGGGAGGCTCCGTGACAATGTGCAGTACTCTGAGCTTGCTAAAACACTGGAGACCATTGCATCGAAAGGCCCTAAGGCTTTCTATGAAGGAGAGATCACACGGAACCTTCTCAAAGATATTGAGAATGCCTCTCCTGCAACAAATAACGGTAGGTGTCTCATTCATCCTCGTGCAGTTTCAGACCATCAAAGAAATCAGGTCTGTTTGTGGCTGCTTTGGGTGGAGGTGGGGAGAAAAGGCCGTACACTAGCGCAGTGGCTCCCGTAAAGCTTTACAGCACCAGCTCAATGCCCACTGCAGTCCGTACGGAGTTTGTACGTTCTCCCGTGACCATGTGGGTTTCCTCTCACAGGTACGGTGGGTGGGCGGGCTACATTGGCACCAGAAGACGGCGATGCTTGCGGGCTGCCCCCAGCACCGCTTGGACTGTGTTGGTTGCTGACGCAAAAGACACGTTTCATGTTTCGATGTAGCTGTGACAGATAAGGTTAATCTTTAAAGAGATTTCCTTATTGTCAGCCCTGACAGTTGTGTAAAGGTGGCTGTGTGTCAGTATCAGACGTGCATTTTCAGTAATGTGTGTGTGTCTGATGGCTAGGTGTGTGTGCACTTGTGAACGTGGAGGTAGACTCCCGGCCGGAGGGAATGCCCACTAGAAGATCCTGGCGCAGGAGGGTCTCTCTCTCTCTCTCTCTCTCTCACTCCTGCCCCACGT